>NW_026923103.1:0-21568 GCF_032062105.1 Saccostrea cuccullata
TTCATTTTTTCTACACTTAGAGATATTAGTTAATTTTAGGTATTCAATTCCATATTCATTTTAAAAGAGTTACAAATCATGTTTTATATCATTCTGCTTGAGTTTGATAAATTGATTTATTTCTTTAAAAGGAAACAGTTGCATTTGTTGATAGGGGAATAGAATTGCTCAATATGTGATACTTTCAATGCAATTTGATTTTTACTGTACTCATGTCATTCACAAATTAAAAATTACCCATGTTAACATAGTGGTAAATATATGATGAGATAAATTATTACAAATCATATCACAATTCCAAAATATTTACTTTTAGAAATAATTGTTTCAGGATAAAGTGACATAAATGAAACATTTGATTTCTTGTTAGTACAAGTAGTATGATTCAATAAATTAAGTGTTTCCAATTTTCTTAGTTTATACATGAAGTCACTCAGAGTGTGTAACATGCTTCTTAACCTCATCAGAGCCATGGAAGTAAGATTTCATCACAGTGACATAAGATATCCTTCATAGTATATACCAGGGTAGTTATAGTATTATTTTACATCTAACGTGTCATGTGAAAACGCATCATTTGTTTTAATTTCTATAAAATTTATACAGGTTCTATTTCCTTTGAACTCTTTCAATTGTTAGTTTCGATTTTTAAACTGATGTTTGAAATATAAAACATTTAACTAGTTCCATCTACTAATTTGATAGTTTTTTTGTTTTTGGTTTTTTTCGTGCAACATCTGTACTCTTTTAATTAGTACTCTTAAGATCATGCCAGAAAAAAGTGGGCTCTTATTTGCTATACTAAACTATAGGGGACATATTATAACCGATGTGAGAGTTTTGTTCCGAGACAAAGATTACTCAAAAAAGACACATACTACAGTTTGGTGGTATGATAAATCATAAGAACTGAAAGATAAATTCCTTTAATACAGTGTATTCTCTTCATCTCTCACCAAAGTGAATACCATGGGCATTAGTTATTTTCATTATAGCTCCACAAAAAGTTTGGATTTTTCTTATGGATGTCATTTTAATTTCGAAGAAAAACAGATCATTCAGTGTGTGTAACATGGTTCTTCATTTTTTGTATTCAGAGCCATGGAAGTATGTTTTCATCACCATGATCTTGGGAAATATGTCCAACTATAATAACAAAGGGAAGTTAATATGTTCTATAACTTGTTCATATATATTCAGATGCAGACCATGTACAACATAAGAACATTTGAATCATATTTTTAAAATTAAGGCACCTTGTATTAATACACATTTGAAACTGTCCACGTTGCTTGTCAGAGGAGAATGTCCAAAATGAACCTGTGTGTCAATAGATATAGCCATTAAATCAATATCTGATTACTGAACATACTGTTGCATCAGTGATAATTTAATACAAACTTTTTTTTCATATATTGATAATGTTTATTTCTTGTGTTATTTCATGGCTTTAAAAAATAAAGGTCACTCAGTGTGTGTAACATGGTTCTACATTTAATTCAGAGCCATGGAAGTAAGTTGTCATCATGGTGACCTAAGTGAAGTCAGACAGTATCAGCCATTTTTAATTAGTTTTGCCACAAATATTTATCAGTGGTAAAAATTAAATTTTAAGTCAGCGAGAAATTATCCAGAGAATATAACTGATAAAATATATATCAAATCAGAATAAATTTATATACCCCCCTCCCATTATTTTTCACTTTTCTGTTAAACATTAGCAAAGTATAAAATAAAGAATATGAACATATACATTTTATACAATAATTATTATTAAGAATGTCTTTAAAACATCAATGTTTCCTAATCGTCTTTAAATTTTATTGTTAAAATGTGTAAATTTGGCTCAGAACAAAGGGCAATAACTCAAGTAAATATCAGATCAGCACAGCCAAAGGATAAAAACAGTGTTATTTGAAAAATTCTCGTTTTTTGTTATCTTTATTCATTCTTTTAAAATTGCAAGTAATTATGCATATTTATATTAATATAATCTGATGGAGGCTCAAATCCTCTTTATAATGTTAGAAATATATAAAAGTAGAGCAAGTATTTAAAATAAGATTATTTTCCTTTCTATGTCTACTGTCTAATTCAACCAATTTAGAATTCTTTAAAATATATGTCTGTAATTTTTTTTTATTTATTTACATAATTCTTACTTTGCTGTGACATAGCTCATTCAGAGTGTGTAACAAGTTTCTTCACATGTTTCAGAGCCATGGAAGTAAGCTTTCATCATAATGACTCTGTCACAGTTATAACTTTTCTAGATTTAATGTACATACACCAGTTTTGGTATTACTAAATGCACCCTGACAAATCTAAGAAATCTACTTGAAATTTAAAGTAAAACATGCTTATAATTAAATGCTTGGACTGACAGTTTTGCTTTGCTCTAAGTGTGTTTTAGTGTACATGACAACTCTCTTAAAAGCTTGTTGTACTTTTTTAGACTTGTACAACTAGAAGTTACACCAGATGACACTCTATGAATCCTTATAAAGCTGACCTTACTTTTTGGGAATTATACCATTAGATATTTACCAGATGGTACTTTTAGCAGCTTTGATGTTGCCCCTACTTTAGGGTTGTACATAATGTATCACTAAAATATTTACCTGATGGCACTTTTAGCAGCTTTGATGTTGCCCCTACTTTAGGGTTGTATCACTAGATATTTACCAGATGGTACTTCCAGCAGCTTTGATGTTGCCCCTACTATAAGGTTGTATCACTAAAATATTTACCTGATGGCACTTTTAGCAGCTTTAATGTTGCCCCTACTTCTGATGTCTTGCGGTAAGACCACTTCATTATGTTCTCCATCCAGTTCTGCTTCACTCTCTGACAGGTTACCTCCCCTTTAAATACACAATGTACATGTATTAAGAGCCTATTCCATGTCTATAAAACATATTCTAAGATATATAACATATTTTAAGATCCTTTATTTATACAAGTCCTTCAATAAAATATTTTTTATTACTTGCCAGCCAAAATGTAGTTCTTAGTGTGTGCTATACAAGCTTTTGCTTGTGGGTTAACCATTTACATATGTAGCTATATTTGTAGAGCACTGAACTGGCATGCTAGTGGTTCGACATTCAATTCCAAGTGGAGACCATACATATTTATGTTAGAGTTTATGCCCATATTAGGTGACTGATGTATTTCTGGTGGGTGAAAGTAATTGCTCCAAAAGTTTTGGATCATAACAGATGGCACTCCAGCAGAAATTATCTCTTTTTCTGGAGGGTGTCAAGACAAAAGTGTGTGATACGTGCCTTCATATAAACCTTGAGCTAGTGGAATAACCTTTCAAACATTAGAATGTTAAACTGGCATGCCAAAGGTACCAAGTTCAATCCCAAGCAGTTTATCTGCACTTTGACTTAATATATGTATGTTACCTGCATGGTGTAGTGGTTATTGCATTTTTTCTAGAGTTACACAGTAAGGAGTTGATCCTTATATATTGCAAGAAAGAATCCCACTGCAGGATGAGGAGACAGATTCATAACTGATAAGATAGACTTTTTACTGGGGTCCTATATCACAGTATGTGCTGGCATAAAAAAATGATTCCTCATTTCTTAATAGCCATGAGTGCTAATTATAGGTCTAAATTTGCAGCCTTCCACTGGCAAATGCTGTGAATTAGTCAATATGAGTGAAAATTTTCAAAAAGGATATTGAACAAACATATAAACAAATAAATAAATGAATTCTAACACATTAAACAATGTTCCAGCTTGTAAAGTACATGTAAACCACAAGACAAACCCTCCTTTGCATGATCATGAACAAAAGAGTATTAGAAATTAGTATCTGAACTAAAAGAACAGATTTATAGGTATCAGTAAAAACTATACGCAAGTACTGTTTCTGCTTACTTTGTTATAAAATCACAGACATCATTGTAGCGCAAAGGGTCGGGAACTTCTGCTTTAATTAACTTCTTTACCCCTTTACTGAGCCCCACTGGTACAACCTTCACATTACTGAAATAGTCAACTGATGATGAAATTCAACATTCTATAAAAGCATATACAGTTATACTCCCTATCAACATCTCAATTATTTTAAAAATACATGTTTAAAAAGCAGAGACAATATTCATCTAGCATTACCTTTTCTCTAGTGTATGTACTACTTTCAGCATAATTTGTACTTGTTTTAGTTACTGTGTACTTGTTTATATACTTGTTTCCTATAAAACATTTGGAAATACAGTAAAACACACTTCAAAGCCAACATGCTTATAATAAATGATGCTCACAGCAAATGATTTTCATTCCCTTTGAGTTTAAAATATACTGTAAACATAATGGATGTAATGAATTACGTTTGTAGGCTTAGAGTAGTAAAATGTATGTCCCTGGAACATCATTATCAGCTTGTTTTACTGTATACCCAACCCCATACCGGTAAATTAAAAGACTAAGGGTTACCATTAATACATACATTCTACATTACTTTTTGTATGAAATTTGAAATAAAATGAATATCAATATATCAAAAATGTATTTGGTTATATTTGAAAAAAAAAAGATAACTCAAATGCAATGAAAAATTTAATAATTTAACCTACTAGTGTCTGAAGTCAATTGTTTTATCTTCACTGTTGTAATTCAACATCACACATCTCTTTATGTTATTCAAATTTACCTGAAACAAAACAAAATGTTCATATCTACAGATTTATTAAATTTTCATGATTTCTTCTTTATAGACTAAGTAAATTAAATTTATGCAAACTAAGAGTTCCAATTTTTAAGCTATTTTGAGTTACATTTTTTATTTTTAATATACCTTTTATGTTTCATTTATGTTTTATCAAAGATACCCACACCTTTTAAATGTTTCTAACCCGTATTTCTTTATAGGTAATTCCTACCTTGTGAATTAATGTTTATATCTTATCTTATAAGAAATAACCCTACCTTGTTAATGTTTATTGAAGGGAAATGTTCTAAAAAATTGTGGCATAACTTCAGGTGCATTTCTTCTCCACTAAAATTGTTCTATAATAATGGATGGTGATTGAACTGTTTGGGGTCCACATTTGGCTTTTTCAGGGAAGACACAACATCTTTACACAGTGTGTATTTTTTCACTCTGAAAGTTAATGTTGGTCCCCCTTTATTGAAACTGAAGGTGTACATTAATCTCTGATTTTTTTTTTAAAAAAAGTGACACTCCTAAATCACCAGCTATACTGACAAAGTCTTTTAACACATTCTTCTTTTGACCTACAAAATAATTAATGAAAAAAAAAAATTATAGAAATTAAAATTTCCACTTAAAGGGGGATGGAGTGCAACCAATATCTAAATTGTCAAAAGCTATTCCTATCATGAAATCTGGATACTTGCTAAGTAATTTATATCATTAATTTGTAAATTTATCTCACTACCTGATGTCAGATAATCCTTAAAAAAAAATATATTAGTAACTTTATTTTGATCAGTACCCAATGTTACAAAATTATTACATAATTACCCTTGTTACTTTATCTCATTACCTGAAGTCGTGAGGCTGTGTAGGGCTCCATCACATGGCGCATGTCCTTGATAAGTTGAAGAATATTTTTACCGACATACCTCTGTGAAACACAAAAGAATGTGGGGCTTTTTGTAGTCTTCCTCTTGTCCCTCATTCTGCTTAGCTTTCATGGAACAATTACTTTACTCTAAAAAAAAAAACCAATAAAACCTGCAAAAAATATTAAAAATTCTTTCCACTTAGAGGTTTACTCGTTTAATGTGATTGGTTAGAAGATAGAAAAACAATCAACATGATCAAGATTTTCAAATTTCAAAAAAGATTTTGCTGCAGTCAGCCCAAAAGATACCAAATGAAATTTGTCCAAGGTCCAAACGGCTGCATGGTAATGAGTTGACACTGGACATGTGGATGGTTCAACCGGGGTGTGCAATATTGCAAAAATTAGTTACTGTTACTAGCTGTCGGGTTAGTGACAGTAACAAAGTATTAAAGGATGAAATTAAAGTATTGTGCAATCGATAAAATCGAAAATTACCTTTTCTTGGTCATTTTAGCGAATTATCTTGTAGTGTTTCAAGCAACATTTTCAGAATCCATCGTGCACGTGCCAGATCTAAAACGGAAATGGAGGGTTGCGTTGTCAGTGATGGATAAATCGTACATAAATGAGTCGCTTTCTTAAACCTTGCGTCCCTCCGTCTCCATGGCTTGGTGTAAGGTTTTTATATTTCACAGTTGTAAAAACAATCACCCCAAGGAAAGACCTGTCCCGGGAAAACACAAGGGAAAAAATAAATATGAAAGCGCTACCCATCCACACTCCCAAACCCCCGCTTTTGTGTTAAAAACATTTTCATGTACATTTGAATTGTTTGACGCCAGACGGACTTTTGAGGTTGAAAAATATTGTTATTTCCATGTTTTCCATTTGCAAAATTAACAGATCATTTTTGTAAGTGTCGAGACGTCGGAACCGGGTGGGGCGGGGGGAAAGGGGGGGGGGGTGCCCCCTTTTTTTCCAAAGGGGTTTTAGACTTAGTATAGACTTTAAACATTGCTGCGTAGGTTTACCCCCCCCCCCCCCATTTTCCACAAACACGTATAGGTTTAAAATTGGGAAGGTGGTACATGCTGTTGGAAAAAAATTTGGTACTGAAGTTGAACCTATACCCCCCCCCCCTTCCCTAAAAATGGATTTTCGTGTTTCGACAATGAACATTTCCTTTTTTTTTTTTCTGCTTGTCAATTTTTTTTTTTGGGAGGTCTAAAAAAAATTTTTCACTTAGCCCCCCACTTTTAATTTGCTTTCGACGCCAATGGTGTGTGGGTGTGGGTTTCTCCCACTTAATTCCCCCGCCCCCAAACTGGGGGGGGTCCACCTTTTCAACTGAGATTCCCCCCCTGGATTCCATTAAAAGTTATGGTCAATTAACAGTAATTAAAGTAAAGTATGTAATTTCAAAGATAAAAGCGAAAATGCCAAGATCGTTGGTTTTGGAAAAATGGTCACAAGGAATATACATATGGAATAAGAAAGCTCTAGCACTTAAACCGTTTAAAACTTATGGCCAAGGTTTAGTGTTTCCAAAGTAGTTGGTCAAATTAAGGTCCAATTTTAGAGCTTCGGAATAAGGAGTTGATCCTTACGTCGGGGACTAATATCCCATGGGGGGGATTTGGATACTGGTACGTGGTCTTGGATGGACTATATAAACGGGTCCTGTTCGCAATGGTACCGGTCCTGGGGACATTAAAAAGATTTAAAGGCCGTAGTGCCAAGTGTGGGTCTAAATTCACAGTCCTAAAACAGCAAGTGGCACGTCTGAATACTTTTGAAAAATTCTGAAAAAGGATGTTCATCAACAAACAAACCACGATGAACACGTGTTTATTGGGTGTTTATGTAGACTGTTAATACTAGTATAAATCTGATTTGCTATTTTGTTTTGGAAATTTTTTTCACAGGTATTCGAATGAGCCATTTACAGCTGTTTTTCTTTCTCAGTTTCTGGGGAAATGGACGTATCATACATTTAAACAATTTCCCTTCTTCTTATTAAACAGATTTTTTTTACAATTTCAATGCGCTTCATTGTAACAACTATTCAAAAGTTACAGCCAAATTAATGTGCATGAATTCTCTTGAAAATTGTAATCTTTTCTTCTCCTAGCTGCATGGGTATAACCTACTCCAGCATGCTAGAGGTTCAGGCGAGATATTTTGATTTGACCCGCCGAGGTTATGGAGCGTAGGGGCTTAAACCGAGGGTCTTCTTGTGGGTGGGTATAAACCAAATGCCCATTTGGGGAAGGGTGCTTCTTTCACAATTGTGAATTTTGCCCCCTACCCGTTTCCTTTAGATTATAATGAGTGCTAGACTATTATTCTGTTCACACAGAGAGTTTTGTTTAAAAACTGATTTTGTGCAATATTTTTGAAGGATGGCAAGGTTAAAAAAGGGTTTACAGTAATTTCATGGTTATTATGTACATGTATTATTTCCGTGGCGGGTCCCGGAATTTCGTAACGGCCGGGGGGGGGGGGAGTAGAAAGCAGGGGGTCTTGTGGTTTACTGAAGCCGCCCTGGTCTAAGCAAGGTCTTTTTGGGGGCCTGGGATATTGGACATACAAGTTTTATAAACAAAAATTTTCAAAAGGGGGGGGTGCACGCCCGGCGCCCGGGCCCCGGGTCCACCTTTGTCTTCTCCCCAAAAGGGCCCGGTTTATGGCCTATGTTTTTACGGAACGACAGGCCTAATAGTAAGTAAGTAAGTAAAGGACGGCTTCTCAGAAATATTTTCCGCATAAAAACCCCCCACATGAATGATGCTGCATGGGTTAGGGAATTTGTTGAAACATGATACTTTTATAATTTATGGGTCATAATGTAATCAATGCAGTCATATACTTTAGTGAAAATTTAGATAAGAATTTTTTACAAAATATATAAAACATCCTCCAGGAAATATAAAATTGTTATATACTCGTAGTTAACTTTTAATGAAAGATTTACCATTTAGAAACTTTTTTTGTTAAAATATTTAAAAAATTAAAAGATACCTCGTATATAAATGTTAAATTTGTTCACTACCGTGTACACCAGAGTCGATAAACTTGTAAATTTTCAAACAACATTTTCTTTTTATTAGACCTCAGATTTTATTAAATCCAAAATACATAATCTCATGGGTGTATACATACATTTAATCATGTTGTGAAGAGTAGAACATTTCAAATGAACAAAATTTTAAACTATAATATTAAGTATGAATGAGTAAAGCATTTATAAATCCAACATTCCATTTCTTCATCTTTGTGCAAAACATATACATGTACATATATTTTGAAGGTTATCCATTTCTTTTGTTTTTGAGCTGGACAGCAGTTGTATTAGTGTACATTGTAGCCTATATTAGTTAAGCACATTATTTCAAACCAATTTAATTCATCATACCCGGTAGTTACTATATTATTGTACTATACCCATATTCAGTGGCGTAGCATCGTTTTTGAAAGTGGGGGGCCAGGCAGAGAAAAATTTTTTTTACTTACCTGAAAAAGTTGACAAGCAAAAAAAAAAAAAAAAAGCAATAGTTGCCCGAAGTCGAAAATCCTATTTCGTGGGGGGGGGGGGGGGGGGGGTTAGGTAAACTTTTTTCAGTGTCAACTTCTTTTTAGTACCAAATTCTATGCTCGTTTCAGTTAAGGGTGGGGGGGCCAAACAGGCTTTGAATTAACATTTCCTATAGTGTAAGTAAGGTTGGGAAAAAAAGTGGGGGGGCCAGGCCCCCCCTGGACCCCCCCCCCGGATACTACGCCCCTGATATTGTTTATTCTCGTGAAAAATTGTGGCATTTAGAACATAGTGGAATATTGTTGCTTTTCAGCAATGCTCTGTGAATTTAATGATTCTCTTGGCATTTTATGTCGCACTCACCCAATTTTATATATTATATTTCCCGTTGATAAATCTTTTGTTTAAATTTCAATCAAGTAAAATTTTGAATTTACTGGGACTTAAAACCTGAAAAATTAATCACATATAGTATATCGTTTAGACTATTCGAGGTACTAAGTATTTGTTTTTAAACGGCAGGTCCTTTTATTTTTTAAAAGAAATTTCTATAGAAATGCAAATTTATTTGCACATATGCTATAAAAATACCAAATGCTACGAATGTTTGAACTGGGACCACAGAAAACCAATTATTTGCCTTTGATTAATAGCCTTGGTAAGTACAAATAATCATGTAGCAGTGTAAAATTTAGTAGAATTAACTTGTGTGTGCTTGTTGTTGCTCTTTTCATCGACTTATTGCATTTTATAATTAACGTTCAACTGAAGGGCCAATAGTAAGATGTTTACAATGTACATAAAAAGACTGAAAGGAGACTATAAGCCAAATAATTTGATTGATTTATGGTACCTCAACCAAATTTTAGATTTGCAGATCCTGAAAATGTTGATTTCGTGTCTCTCAAATTTTCAATTTCTGTTATAAAAAAAAATAAAGAATAACAGGGACATGAAAATAGAGACAAGTTAAGAAAGGCAACAGTATTGATTAGTGTGAATTATTAGGCTCTGTGCTTTAATATCGGACATTTTTGTTGGAATTCGCTCGACACGTCTGTGACTCGGCGATCGATTTCATGCACGAGAAAGAAGGCGGTTCGGTGTGATGTCCTTACATGTTACAGATCGGATGTGGTACTATATGCTATAGGTGTGCAATGGAGGACAAATAAGGCTGGAGCTAGACAGCAGGTCAGTATTTAGTTTAACATCAGTAGAGGGTCTCTTACAACCGACTTGGCAGTTTTCTGTTATTATCGCTTTGACATTGCCCCTTCATATTTAAGATTGCATGTTTGGATTAATTAGGTTTCTATAATTGACTAAGTTCCTACTACATGTACTATACCAAAAATAAGAAATCACATACTGCCTATAAACTTAAATTGTGGAATTTGACGGCAAGAATATTGTGAGAATGCCATATTGTATACATATCCTGTGCACGCTTGATATCTCACGTGACAGGTTGCACACGGAATATATTCCCTAAAACTTTATAAATTTGAGTGTCATGTGACAATATTCAAACGGGAAACCGACTCATCAAGATTGTCATATCTAGTATCTGTATTTGGTCTCTAAAACAATCTGCTACAGGCCGTATATAAATTTAGTGATATATTGATGGTAATTGATTGCTGCTGTTGTAAATTGGTCACTGTGGCCAGGCATATTGACTGTAAGACATTTTTAAAACGAAAAAAAAAATTATTAGAACAGGAAAAGTGAACAGGACCATTATATAAAGAATTAATACATACATGTAATTGAATTTCAATTTTATAAAGAACTCTATTCCTGATTTTAAATCTGATTGGCTTTCAATACGTTTTTTGAATGTTTTATTGGTAAAATAAGTAAATTATCTTGTTCCAATTTGGAGCTTATCTAGGGAATATAAGAACAACAAAGAAAATAAACCAAACAATAGAAACGACAATAAAACATAAATAAGATATCACAGTATATTTCTTTCTTCTTCTATGTCATCCAAAAGACATATAATTTCAATAATCATTTTAAGAACTAATATAATATAAGACTTCATGGTGATGACAAGAATATAAAAGCTAGCTAGATTTCCTTCTTTTAAAAAAATAATTCAAATATATAGAAAATCAATTAAGGGAAAAAACGTTTTTATTTTACGATCATAATAATATAATACATTTCCATTATCAATTGTTTAAGACCAAATATAATATTCCTATTTTTATGAAAAGAAACAATTTAAGGTGAGAACTGCTTAATTGGCATGAAAAACGTAAAGGCAATAGTGGTCTCGTAATTCAAACAATCATGTGTATTGAAGGACCTTTTATATTAGGGCCCTTAGAAAAACGTAAATAATGTCGTCGATCGGAACACGATTATTAATTGATGAAAGGCTGAAGAGCAGGGATCGATATGCTTTAAGAGAGTTGATAAACGTCCGCTTAATTACATTAGTGCTACGATAATTATGGAGCGGTACTCCCTTGAGTAAAAGAAAATCCATTCATACACCTTTAATTAAGAATGGTTAAAAAAAATCTTATAAATTACATTGATAAATATGGAAAGTAGAAAAAGTTATGGAACGTGACGTTCAGTATTTGGGTACACGTACTTCATTTTGCTGTACTTCTTTTTGCTATACAGCTATAATATATATATATATATACAGAAGTATAATTTTGGCTGTTGTACCTTTATCATATACGAATGAAGTAAACATATCCAGGAGTATCAGTTTTTCATCTCCTTTATCCTAAATTAAATATTTTAAATAAATATTTGAAAAAAAATTGATAAACAACATCTAGACGTACATGTACATACTTTTCCTTTCAATCAAAACTTGCATGTTTAATGCATTACAATGTTATTCATAAGTGAAATTATAACACACAAAGTGGGTATATTCTGTGTATACCTGATCGTTGAGCGCGCCAATAAAGGAAGAACAATAGGCCCAGGGGCCACATCGCTCACCTGAGTACTGGGTAGGAAAACAAAATCAGTATCGTTTTAAAAAGCTTAAATGCAAAAGTGGACACGACATACCCTTAATAGGGAGAGGGAATATGATTTGAACAAAATTGAATCTACACTAAGCATGGGTACATATTTTTTTTGACTGACTGAATTTTTCCTACGAGTTTGAACTTTAATTCATTATGGCCCGGCAACGGACAAATTGATTGTGCATCTTTCTATACGCCTTTAGTATTGCACAACTCCCTGTTGATCAGTAGACAGGCGTACTAGTGTTTCCTGATCCTAGCTGCTCTGGCCTTTAATTCATGTCACTAGTTTCCTGACGATGATGATGTCTGTCGGGCCGTCTTCCAGTACTCTATAGATGCTGATGACAAGGCTTCAGGAACTTGGACATTAATAGGGGAAACGAGATTTATTAGAGACATGGAATCCTTGAATTATTGACGAATGTAACAAGTTAATGAAGACATTCAGATATATGATTATGACATTATGTTCACCATTGTTGTTGTTTATTGTTGACTTTTTTGATGCAAGAATATTAAAATCCAATATTAGTTTAAAAAAAATGAGGTGTAAAAAATTGATATATTTTACAGCATACTTATAGATAATAGTCCAAATTGTTCAAATATGGCGTGGGAGTGAGGAATACTTATAAGACAGTGTGAAATACTCTTATGGAAGCTTAAGGTAGAGGTTAAAGATTTTCAAGTCCAGGTCAAACTCCAAAGTCAGAGGTTAAAAAATGCTAGTATTCAAAGAAAGGCTTTGTCCCATGAAAAAATTCATTCAGAAAAATAGCAAAAGTCTTTCATGCTCTGAGGTTAAGCATTGGAAAATATTGGTGCCAAGGGAGGGGTTTTGATAGATGAAACATATGGAGATAAAGAACAGTATTCAAGTAGTAGACGAGACCTTAAAAATCGAAGTCCCATGTCAAGGCAGGCGTTGTCAAAAGAAACTCTGGGGAAACAGGGTCAAAACTTGTCAAAAGACTAAATTATTTAATGGCCAATACCTTTTCCAGAAATCAAACTTTGATGGACAAAACCCTTTTCTTTTGTTTTGAACCGGAAGGTGTATCTGCAGACTTCAAAGCCGTTATGTTAGATATGACGTCAAGAAAATGACAAATGAAGAAAAATTTTACTGATTTCGATAGCAAATGAATGGTATGGTTTACGTCAGAACTTTAAATATAGAATTCAAAGAGCAGAGGTCTTCTCAGACTTGACTTTTTCTTATGTTGGGGAATGAGGATGTCGATACAATATGCTGGTATTTTATCTTAGCAAATTTGCGTTCTGTAAGTACTATGAATGTTAAAGTTGTATTTTGGAAATGTTCAAAACTGACATTTATGGGGACAGAAATATGTCTCTGTTGTATTATTTATATGCAATCATCCCTGTTAGGTGTCAGACTTCAAAATCACCACACCAGGACAAAGGCGGAGGCATGATAGGGAGTCCAGTTGTACCTTTACATTGACATTTATACGGAAAAACATCTGCTGACAGCTGCATATTATATGTGTTATTGTATACAAACCAGACAACATTAAACATACATTAATTGATCTGAATCTGAATCCTTCATTTATGCTAATAAATGTAAGTTTTTCATATAACCTATATATGAGCCTTCAAATGAAATACTAGGTACCTCAATAATCAACTCAAATGTTCAAAATCACATAATTGTGTATTCATATCAAAATCACTTTATTGTTAATCTAACATGCTAATTCAGAGAATTTGTCTTAGGGAAAAAGTAAACCATGCGCAGTTCGGGGAGGGGGTTGTCGAATCTCCCCTGACTTAAGTTGAAAATTTATTAAATGTATACATGTTCACATACTGAAGCAAATAAAATATGCCAATATATATAAAGATATAAAGATTTGATTGCTTATTCTATATTATGAGTATAGAAGATTCTTTTTTATATTGAATATTTATCACTCTGTGATGATGATTTCATGAGTTTGTAGAAGCCACACCTTTTAAATTTTTCATTTCACATGCTGAATACTATCATTTAGTTAAAATAAAAATTTCAGAAAAAAAAGAAAATACATTGTCCCGGAAAAAGGATCTCCCGCACATGAAGCGAGAGACTTACCACTACGCCACGAAGCCTCTCTTTTACCCTCCTGTTTATTTAAACTACTAGTATATACAAAGATGAAGTCACATACATGTATATATTTTCAATTTAACACAATGCATTGTGTCTAATTTAACCTTTATTAAACAGATCTAATAGATGTAATAAGAATATAAGTCCGCCGAGAACCTGTTTTATACGTAATAACTCTCCTCATGTCCCTGTGCTAAAAATAGCGACATGTAATACAATAAATACTTCTAAAACAAACAGGGCGGGACACTTTTAGAGGGTTGAGAGGGGTCTTAGGGACTTTTGGTATAAAATTCAATTGCAAAAGCTCAAAAAATCTTCTTGAAATCTCGCCCGGAAAAGAAAGTGTTACACACAGACAGATTGTATATATTTACGACCTTGAACTTTGAACTTTTGACCTCAAAATTAATAGGGGTCTTCCTTAGGCCATAGGAAGTTGTTATGTAAAATTTCATGACAAAAGCTCAAAGGGTTCTCGAGATATCGTGTGGAAACGAAAGTGTTTTAACAGACAGAATTTGCGAATTTATGACCTTGAACTTTGACCCTTTGACCTCAAAATCAATAGGGGTCTTCTTTAGTCCATAGGGAGTTGATATGCAAAATTTTATTGCGAAAGCTCAAAGGGTTCTCGAGATATCGTGTGGAAACGAAAGCGTTACAGACAGACAGAAAGACGGACAGACGGACGGACGGACAACGGACGGACGGACAAACCCAAATTAATATCCCCCACTTTTCAAGCGGGGGACAAAAACCATATCATATCCAATATGCAATATGTTCGACAGTCTTCTCCTGCAACAAGATACCGGGTATACCTGCAAATGTGAGATTCCACAATACACAGAGAGAGAGAGAGAGAGAGAGAGAGAGAGAGAGAGAGAGAGAGAGAGAGGTGTCTTTTTAACCGATTTTGAATTAAATGAGTCAATTGTTCCTACAGAAGATGCTCTTGTTCACATTTTTTAGTTCATGGATTCTAAGAATAATTAGAATATAGAAAAAATATTATTAGAAAACTCATTTTGGGTTTTTTTTGCTGATGTAAATATATCGCTAATCCAATTACAATCTTCATATAGCTCTGGTGACATAATACAGTGTTAAAAGAACTGAGGAAAAAAAGAAATGAATTCATCAACGTGATTCCATTAGTGATTGCATTTCCGACTTTGATTGCTACTTGAATGCACAATCAGAAAACCTATATGCACTTTCACTTCGTCGGTCTTTTTGCTTTGGATGTTAAATTTTGAAGTTAACTAGCCTCTATGAATATTCTATCTTCATTAATCACGCTATCCACTCATTTTATAATCTTACCAAGCCAAGTTAATTTCCCTATAACCATCATTAGCGGCAAAAATGTAGAACAACTTCCTGTGCTCTCCGAAAGACTTGCCGTAAAACTTGTCTCGGTCATTCCATTTAGATGGAGATTGGTTCAGCCCGGCTATTAGATTCGGCAAGATTGTGAGGAACGGAGAAACGCAACAAAAATCTTTTTGGTTGTCTTAGCTTGTTGAATTGACATATGTGAATCGATTGGAGGGGTAATAAGAATGTTATTGTAATCTGGCCTCTATTTTCAGATTGGCGCTAGATGTATTGGGTTGATGGTCAAAGATCTTGCCTGGTCGGAATTTATTGTATGATGCCATGATCAACATTTGCGGAATTTCCTGTCGTTGGAAACCATCAGACGTCACTGTGACGATTCTCGTCTTCCATGTCGTTATTGTCTTTGTACAACTGTCTGATGCAAATACTGTGGCGTCCAACGCATCTTCGGAAAACACCATAGGTCAGTTATATGTACATGTACTTAATATAGAATATGTTATTCTTAACATTGTATGCATGACATCAAAACATGTTAAAACAGTCCTATACATTCGTAAAGAAAAAAAATAGGGTTACGCAATATGTATTTATTAATAGCAATTTGTAAATCTTTATCATCATGAAGTTGAATTTATCCTCTGATAACATCCAAAGTTACCAATCTTCTTTCTTTATCGTTACTTTAGAACATCAGAACACTCTTCTAGAACATAACGAAAACGAAATTGATTAAAACATTTTTTTGGTCAGAAGCCCCCAAATTAGATACAATAATTTTCATTTTTAGCTATACTGGTCAGAGACCAGAAGAGCTTATGCGATAGTAATGCGTAATCTGTCTAGCTGTCTGTCTGTCCGTCCGTCTGTCTGTAAACAATTTTTCAAAATGCTACTCCTCCTACAATTTTGGTCTGATTTCAATATAACTTGGTACATAAGTAGACTACACTAAGATACATAATTCTCTGTATCCGTTTTTGAATTTCGATGAACGGTGTTGCCATGGTTTCTAAAATTAGAATTTTTTGTAAAATTCTTTCAAAAAGCTACTCCTCCTACAGTTATGGTCTGTTTTCAATATAACTTGGCACATAAGTAGACTACACTAAGATACATAATTCTCTGTATCCGTTTTTGATTTTGATGAACGGTGTTGCCATGGTTTCTAAAAATAGAAATTTCTTTGAAAAACTCTCAAAATGCTACTCCTCCTACAGTTTTGGTCTGATTTCAATATAACTTGGCACACAAGTAGACTATACTAAGGTACATCATTTTGTGTATCCGTTTTTGAATTTCGATGAACGGTGTTGCCTTTGTTTTTAAAAATAGAAATTTCTGTAAAATTCTTTCAAAATGCTACGTCTCCCACAGTTTTGGTCTTGTTACAATATAACTTGGCACACAAGTAGACTACACTAAGATACATAATTCTTTGTATAGGTTTTTGATTTCGATGAACGATGTTGCCGTGGTTACTAAAAATAGAAATTTCTGTAAAATTCTTTCAAGATGCTACGTCTCCAACAGTTTTGGTCTGATTTTAATATAACTTGGCACACAAGTAGACTACATTAAGATACATAATTCTGTTTATCAGTTTTTGATTTCGATGAACGGTGTTGCCGTGGTTACTAAAAATAGAAATTTCTGTGAAATTCTTTCAAAATGCAAATCGTCCTACAGTTTTGGTCTGATTTCAATATAACTTGGCACACAAGTAGAATACACTAAGATACACAATTCTGCTTATCTGTTTTTGACTTGGATGAACATTATTGCCTTGGTCACTAAAAATAGAAATTCCTGTTAAATACTCTAAAAATGCTACTTCAAATATTGTTTTAGTGTGATTATAATATAATTGGCATGCAAGTAGACTACACTAAGAACATTAACAGACCTAATCAAGGATCATTATTCTATTTATTGCTGTTGTATAGTTTCAATTCCCAAATGCTTAAGTATTTTTATCTTCCTTTGCTGTAAGTACAAAACCAGTACAGCTTCAGTCTCGACAGAGACTTCTGGTTCTTAAGAAAAATCTTGTTAAGATTCAAATTATAATGGAATACATTTACTATCGTAATCCAATTTTCTTAGTGTTTTAAATAAAAATTATTAGGAAAGTTTCGAAGTATTTGGGTTTTGAATCGACTCTCAAAACATACGAGGGGTGATCAAAAAGTTCGCGAACTAATTGAATAACTTCCATAAAAGAAAGAATATTTGGTTTCAAAGTTGATTATATTTTAAATTAATCCTCTCCAATTTTAATGCACATCAACCACCGTTCTGCGCATGCGCGAATCACGTGATATTGGCGGTCACGTGACCCCTTCCGTAGCGTTCTGTCACAAAAGTTGAAAGATTTTTCTGAGTTTTATATTTCTTTCCATGCGAGTTAATTTTTATGACAAGAACAGTTCCTTTGTCAGAAATGGTCAAATCTCGGCAACAGAATGGATGGATAAGAGTATCCTTTCCAAAAATAAGCATGGCGACCATTAAAACACAAATCTTCTGTCTCTGGAGAGACCTTTATCCAAGGTGGATAGAGAATGGGTGCCTCCTTTTTATCATATCTAACATGTTTAAAATCTAAAGTAAACGATATCTTAGGTATTTAATAATTATATCATTGTTCAAATATTCAACAATTTTTTTAAGTGTAAATTGGAAGTCTTTGATAGCAAATTGCTTAATTAAAAACACATATCTTTTCAAACTTGCTTTCACTGGGCAAGATGACAAGTATCATTTTTAACCATCTGCCTTCCTTCACTAAAATGATCAATCCAATCATTAATTGAATTTATAGGAACTTATTTATCTTAATAAACCGTTTACAAATTATTATATGATACTGTAGAGGGATTTCTAAGATATACAATAAATTGTACAGTCCTTTGTTGAACTAGTTCGACTGAGACAACCATTTTTCGTCAGAAGTGACCTACATAGTGACGTCATTTTCCCATTGCGACGTTACAAACAAGGAGAAAAACTTTATTCAGCATATGCTATTTATAGACCTTGTGTATGCTATGTGTGTACCGAATTTCATTCTAATCTGAATTGTGGTTTTGTAGATATAGAGATAGTTCGTGAACTTTCTGATCACCCCTCGTATTATAAGAACAATTTGATAAATATTAATTCGACACATTTAACTTAAAATATTTATTTTTTTAAAAATACTGTCAAAAAACAGCATAACATGAACGAAAATTTGGTCAATTAATATGCATGTCCTTTTTATGTGTTCTTTACACACGAAATTTAGAACAGATGCATAAAAACCTTGTGAAAATCATCCTGAAAATGATAAAGATTTTAAGTGTAATCCATGTGTTTGAATGCTTATTGCATGTAATTATTGCAGTATGTGTTTCAAATAATCTGCATTTTTTTTGCAGTTTTCAGAGTGTGAAGTCAAAAATATCTAAGAGATTTTCTAAGAAAACCCTCTATTATAATACTTTTGTTAATAATTGGACAGTCTAAGTCATGCCGCATTTTTATAGTAAAAGGCTACATATGACCATTTATCTGATACCAGTTTTCTCTCTACACGTCAACATGTAAGCTCATAGTGATAAAATCATTCACATTTCACAAAGGAATTCTACGACAAAAAATATGGTAATTTTAAAAGCAAACGAATTTGGAATTTGAAAAATACTTAAGAACAAGTTTTAAAAATTTGCAAATGTGTAGGAGTGTTTGAAATCTTTGAAGCTGATTGTGCATTTTTATCTTTCCATTAAAAAAAGACATTACTCTGACGGAGAAGTGCCACCCTTCTTACTACACAAGACCTAAATGTCTAAATCACACGGATGGGTACGGGTGCGAATGCGGCCCAGGTTTCCACTGGAACACTGAAATGTGCATGTGTAAGTACTGCAAGTACTGTATATTCCTATAGAAAAGTTATAAATTAAAAAGTTTTATTTATTATTTGAAGTAAAAAAAAGTGAAGATTACAGTAAAGGTTCAGTTGTTTATCATAGAATAGGTTAAAAAGCAGCATTCATTACTTGATGTATTATTGATAAGTTTTTAAAGGAAATATTACTAATGAAATTAGAAATGCGACTTATCATTTCATCTATAGAAATTTGTAACTTAATTATGTATGAAATTATTTGATTATTTTCTCCCGAAATTTGTTCAGAGTAAACACCAAAACAATAAAACAAGCTGCCACTATGAAAGACATAATTGATTACTTAGTATGAAGTTTGCATCCCCAGTCGGGGAC
Source organism: Saccostrea cuccullata (assembly GCF_032062105.1). NCBI lineage: Eukaryota > Metazoa > Mollusca > Bivalvia > Ostreida > Ostreidae > Saccostrea > Saccostrea cuccullata. Next base: position 19,837 of record NW_026923103.1, read on the forward strand.
CTTACGTCTCGACAATAGTTGGGTGATGAAGATCTTTCCAAATTCATCAAGGATTCCAAATTTTCTCTTTCATATCCCTCGCCAATATTGTTTGTTCTAAATTAATACTCTCTATAAGGTTACTTAGATAAGGAAATTGGATAAACTAATTTAGCGTTCGGTAATTAGAGACTGTGATCTGTTACAGCGTCAGCCATTGATTCGCGTCTCGAGTTCTCGGCGAAGGAACCGGTTCGCTACACATTATTATTGGATAAGGCTTTTCCAAAACTTCCCAAATTTACAATTGGATTCTGGATCCGGCTTAGAAAGCACGAAAATGAGTCAGCAAGCACAATCATGTCCTACAAACATGGCAAGAAAGGAGAGGTGTTCCGACTGTTTGTCGATAACTCGGCACACGATCTGTTGGTTTTCACCATTTGGGAAACAACTGTTCGAACAAACATCAGACTTGGATACGAGAGTTGGTATCATGTGTTCTGGATATGGGAGTCAAAATGTAAGAAAACTACAGGAGAATCCATGAATTTTTTTTTTCTTTGTATTTTGCAATCACATACACTGTAATCCATATCTGTGATTGATCTTATGGCGGGTGGAAAACAATACAGTTAAAACTCGAGGAGTAATATGAACGTAAGATTTTGACATAAAATGCTTTCAATGTCGTCAAAAGTCATTCATTGCATTTATTCGGAGCATAAAAATAAGTAAGGTAGCACCTGAAATGCTTTTGAAAACCAATGAACGTTAATGAATTCAAAAGTTTGAACAGCCGAATTTTTCGTTGGTGCGTAAACACGTAACAATGTCAGTCTCATGTTTATAGAATAAGCTTATACATGATTGGTACACAATAATATCAAGTACTAAACTTTGTACAATGAATAAAAAATTTCAAATTCTAAATGACAAATATAGATATTAGAACAATAAATATATGATTACAAAATTACGATAAAACTCATTGTCCAAGGTTTGTTGATATCAACATTTTTGGTTCTCCGTTTGTAAATTTTTAATAATTAGATGGATCGTGGAAAGTCTTCGTAAACAACACAAAGAAGGAGGAGGGATCTGATCCATCTTTAGCCCTCTCTATCCCAAGGGACGGGGAATTTGTAGTGGGACAGTCCCCCAGGGAAAAGTTCCTCTTCAACACTCAAGATGCCTTTGTTGGCGACATCGCTCATCTAAACATCTGGAACCAGGTTTTGGATACCCGATTGATGACATCTATTTTTACTTCTTGTATATTTATGTACTGTGGAAATGCCGTCCAATGGGCCGACCTCAGGAGTGGTACTCGAGGCCCAATGAAAATGAGATGGCCGTCCAATATTGTATGTAAGTTCTGCTTCTGAAACTTATTAAGGACGTTAATACAAACACTCTTTTAATCTTCATTGCAATAATTTATTATGTATATTTTTTCAGCCGTCGTATTAAAGGAGAATAAACCATGCAATACAAAACTTGAAAAAGCAATCACGTGTAACAAGTATTGTAGTGACGTTATTGGTAAGTACGTACACACAAACGAAATAAACATCAACACTAGTAATTTTATGTTCAGAAAATTTGAAATCATGAAATGTACATGTATGTAATTATTGCATCCCTTAGAAAATGTTTGATTCACTTGCAAATAAATAAAATGTACAAAAGAAGGACAATTTGTTCATAGGAGCTCAATGCAACATGGAAACAGTGGAGAACATGGTATGGG
>NW_026923104.1:0-21448 GCF_032062105.1 Saccostrea cuccullata
ATGAATGTGAATTACTCATTAATAATGACCATACTTGACTATCCTGATATTGTGTATAGTTTTAGGCTCTGTCTTTCTCTTTGCTGGTTTGTTCCATTGGCACAGTTTTTCTGTAGAAGACCTGTCCTCTGGTAGATCTTTCAGTCCCTTAGCAACAAAGTCATCCAATGCAAACAGCAATGCTGCTATATGGCCGCATGCCTCACCCTTCCTACAAATTATAGTCTAAAATAATTAAAATTGTCATGTCGGGCCTCAAAGGGCAATATTTTAAAACCAAATTTCTAATGCCCATAAGCAGTACATGTATTCATATTTTGTATTTATTTTCTCTAGCACTGTGGAATCTTCATTTCCATGGGTATCAAACCCATATCCATGAATTTATTCTAAATGTATTATATTTTATTTGTTTGATATTTGGCAGAAATTTATGTTTCAAGTTGGCACAGATTTGATTTAGCACTATCTCAATGTGCGCGATATAAATCTACATAAACAAGACATTTAGAAATGTACGTCATGATTTAGCAGACAATGTTTTCTGCTGAATAGAATACACTGCTAAATAAAATCCATTTAAAGTATATAATAATCTATGAAATAATGAAGTATTGTTTTAAAAAAAAAGTACCCGGTAGCTTGATTTATACAACAATTAAGTGTTGTTTGATTTTCTTTGTTTGTTTGGTACCTGACACAATTTTTCTTTTTTAAGGTCATTGAATTAAAAAAAATATGTTTGCTTGCCCTCTTCCAGGATGAAAGAATGGGGATGGTAGGGCCTCGGGGAGAATATGTTCCCAAAACATGCAAAAAAAAAAAGTTTCAAATTCAATATGCTGAATTTTCAAAATTCGAAAATGCTTCCTGGTAGTTAATTTTTTTTAGTTGGTCAATTTTTAGCCAGTCAACGGGGATAAGGCAACCAAACATATATATTTTTTTAATGTCCTTATATATATTTTTTTTTAACCAAATACAGTGCTTAATAACAGTGCCTGAGTAGTTTATAAATTAAACCACTGCCTTGCTGGATGGTCTGTTAAAGTGTATTAATAAAACAGGGAAATTCCATGCTCAGAGCTCATTATTTATTCATGAAATAAGTTCTCACCCTGCGACACAATCACAGGATCCACCCTGGACATCCCCTTCGAGACTTAGACAAACGTACGGTTTGTACACTCTTTGTGCCATGGAAGCCATCACCTCTGCCCGTGCAAGGAAAGAGTTGTCCATCTGCAGTGACGAAATCTTCTGCACATACCCCTCCTCAAAAAACTTGTACGCTTTTAACGATTTGTAAGCTCTCATACCTTCTTTGTCAAAAGTCTTGTTTCTACTTTCAGTCAAATAATGCTTTAATTTGCCTACATCGAACTCAGGAATTTTTGATAACGTACGAACCCAATCCCCCTTTTGATGCAGAAACCACTCGCTAGTAAACCTGTCTGTTTTCTCCATCGCAATGGTTGCTGTTATCGTGAAAGTAAGATAGATCTAAATTAAAAGCAATGTTGACAAAGTTCGTTACGCCATCTTTGCACGTTGCACCCAGTCTGTACAAGTCTCGCATCATCACGCGTGACTTGCGGCGAAGCGCATCGGTGATGCTGGAATCGCATTCGATCAAATGTTTACCATGAACTAGAGTATTGCGACCTGCGTTTTCGTGCTGGCTATCTAGCATTAGCCCTCGTGGCGGTGGTTAGAGCGTCTGCTCTAGAGTCGCAAAGTAAAGAGTCAGTTCTTATCCCAGTGTGGGACTTGGAGACCAATCCTTTGGATGAGAATGTATTAACCGAGGACCCGTGTCGCAGTAGGTGCTTGCACGAAAAAGATCAATCACTGCTCGAGTGTCGAGTATAGGGCAAAATTTGTAGCTCTCCACCGGAAAGTGGTAGCGTCTCCATATGAGTGAAAAATCTGAGAAGAATGTTTAACAACGTACAATCAGGAAATCAGCTATTTGGTTTAAAAGGGGGGAGGGCTCTTTTGACTATATAGTGAATATACATTATTTCTTTGAAAATCTTTTCCTTTGCTCCTGGGTATTATGCCAATGATCTAGGTTTATATTTGTGACGAAGAAGGTTGCTTCTAGCAAAATAGTTAATTCCATGCCTCCTGGGTCAGGGATATCGGGGAGGGGGGGGGAGTACATAGTCTGAAAATAAATTAATGGCATTGAAATCTTCTACTCTTTGGTATTAATCAACCATTTATGATGAAATAAAATTTAAGTTAAAATTTCAATTTTGAAATATGTGGCCCCAGGGTCAGTGGTTCCTGTGGGATGGGGTGCACAATTGATTATAAAGTGGAAGTGAATTTTCTCTGTTACTCTGATCTACCTCTGGGTACTAAGTAAATAGAGTAAGCATGCTTAGTGAATAATTATGATAAGCAATGGTGCTTTCAAATTTGTGAATTTTCATGGACTTTGGTTTAAAACACGAACCAAATTCCATTGTCGGAAAGATAAATTGTTACATGATACTCAGGTGACCTATAGGGCCCATGGGCCTCTTGTATTTTATTGCAGTAACGTGTATTTATGTTTGTTTCTATAATGCACTGACCTGTGCAACTACTGCAAGATTGAAAGACGTCTTATACTTTCCAGCATGAGAAGTATACAGTTAATTATTTTTCTTGTAACTGCCTAGAACTAACCCTTTCAGACGTCTCTGGTCGAGCTTCGATCTATATTGTAGTGGTATAAAATTTGACAAAGGCTCAAAAGCTTCTCAAGATATCGCTCAGAAACGAAAGTGTTAAAACGGACAGCGTAAATGAAATTATGACGCTGACCTTAATGACGTTAATATCTATAAAGGTCTTCTCAGCACCAAAGTTATCGAAGCTTCGGGGGTGTAAAGTTTTTGCCCTGTCTGTAAAATTTTTAACTTGTTCATAACTTGTAATTGGCTTCGACTGTTTCTTTAAATTCCTTGTGAAAGGACCTATCTTTAGGTACCACTAAATTTAACCTCTTGATCTTTGAGTTTGACCCACTTAAAAAATGAATACCAAACTAACCTTGGCCATAACTTTTGAACAGTTGGTGCTATGGCTTTCATCCTTTATACATGTATGTGTATTCAATATGAAAGATCTTTCAGATGGTTTTATTATTTTTTTATCTTGACCTTAAAGTTTGACTAACCTAATAAAGTACATTAACCTTTGCCATCAATTTTAAACAGTTGGTACTAAGACTTGACATTGAGTTTAGAATTGCACTTTAGAAACTGCAACCTTTTCAAAAAGCTGTCAAACGGGGGCTTCAGTGTTTCACAAACACGTCTGGATTTTGTTGGTGGATGATTTGTAGCACTTTGAAAGCTCACGAAACATACTTCAGATGCGTCGTTCGATGGTTTTGTTTTTTGTTTTTGGTTTCATAATATCCGACTGATAGGTATTCGAATTGCATTGCGATAAAGCTGCTCCGTTGGAGGGTCTTTGGTGACAACATTATTGTTATAAGGATCTGCTGTAAACAGAACAGTTAAGATGTTGGATCTTGTAGTGGTCTACCACTTTTACAATTAGGCCAAGAAGAGTCTGAGTATTTTGTGCGCAGTTTCTAATGGCGCACTAAATGCAAGTCCTCATCTACGCAACTTTGTCAGCAAGTTCTTTGTGCCACGTTTGACGATGTAGCCGTTTTGGTCTGGTCCAGAGGCTTAACTGCGTGCCAGGATACTAAATCGCTCACCAGGGGGCGCAATCTGCAAGCTCCACTTAAACCTCTGTTGTCATATATAAAATAGTTCGGGTTGTCGCCTAATTGACTTCGAAATTTGTATAAAGATTAATTGTTTGTATGTATGTTTTGTCAAAGATGTTACGTGATTTCAGCTTTCTAGTAGTAAATATCATCTTTGTCTCCTTGATTTTAAAATGAAAGTGAGTGTAACGATTAAAAAAAAAGTAGTTCCGTAAATACTAAATATCAAGCCTTTAAAAAACAAAAGAATTTATACCGATTGATACTTCTTATTTCATTTTTTGTAAAAAGTCACAAAGTTTTCAAGAATATATTTTTTTCTATACTTTTAAGAGATTCTTGTAATTAAGAAGATGGCCCTTGGACTTTATATCTAGGTCAAGTTTTTTTTTTAAATGGGGGGGGGGTGTTCGAGCATGTTGTGACATCTATGCTCCATGGACTTAATTCAAAATTCCGGTTATTGGTAGTTTTATCATCATCTAGGCAAGGTTTTCATTTGGGTACCAGACCACCTCTAAAATATTAAAGTATAGGTCGATATGTAGCTACAGGTGGGAAATTTTTGTTGTTGACAGGATAAGAGGAATAACAAAGGAATTCCGTAACATGAAATATAATAAAAAAAGTTTGGAGTTGGGCCATAATAGCTAGTTGGTTAATTAGGAGACGCCAAACTTTTTTTTATTAAGACCCGATCGAGCAATTTTTGATACAGTTATCCCCTTGAACTCTCGATCACGTTATTGTTTCGTTTGTTACGAAATTTCACGGAATATACCGAAGTAAAAACGTAAAGAAATAAATTTATTTTCTCCCTCGTTTCACTCCTCCGAAAATTAATATTTTCTATTATCTGCGACCCACCGACCATGTATTTTAAGCAATCGATCAGACACATAATTATTAACAGCGGCTGTAACTCCGCCGCTATGTAAACTATGCAAAGAATATTTAGAACTGTAAAAGGCCAATTTCATTTCAAGAAGGACAACAATATTTCTCTAGATCTTGTATATGACAGAGGCTTGGATTTATTTGAATTTCCTCTACTGAAGATATCTGTTTTACTTCTGGGAATAATAATTTCGATGTGAGCACTTTCCCATTTGATATCACATAATCGAATACTTTATAATACACTGAATCTAAAGAAACCAGAAAATCACAATAAAAACATATTACAACGATCTTAATTTCAGCACATCTGAAGGATCCTTGCAAGAAAAATCCATTAATTTACGTAAATATATCTGTGGTGATATGTTTTATATTGCTGATAGGTTTTGATAACATACGCCTTCCACCTTCAACACTAGTTTCAGAAACTTGTTCTCGCATTCATTCAAATTTGAAGAAAATTCTTGAGTCAAACTTATACTGTAGAAATACGCTTCCGGAACAGACCTTGATACCCTCTGTTGCACCAAACCTCTCATAAAAATGAGGCACAGTAAACACTGATGCCGGATGATGCGTTAATGAATGCTTCGAACAGCAGTCTCTGAATTTAGAGAAATATATGTCATACTTCTTGTTCGTTGACTGGGATTTTGCATATCTCAAGATATGCGGCAAAGACTCCACTATATCGCTAAAAATGATGATCCTGTATAAAAACTGGTCAATATTTGTCCCCCGCTTGAAAAGTGGGGGATATTAATTTGGGTTTGTCCGTCCGTCCGTCCGTCTGTCCGTCCGTCCGTCCGTCTTTCTGTCTCTCTGTAACGCTTTCGTTTCCACACGATATCTCGAGAACCCTTTGAGCTTTTGCAATGAAATTTAGCATAGCAACTCCCTGTGGCCTAAGGAAGACCCCTATTGATTTTGAGGTCAAAAAGTCAAAGGTCAAGGTCATAAATAAGCAAATTCTGTCTGTTATAACACTTTCGTTTCCACACAATATCTCAAGAATCATTTGAGCTATTGCAATGAAATTTTACATAACAACTTCCTGTAGCCTAATGAAGACCCCTATTGATTTTGAGGTCAAAAGGTCAAAGTTCAAGGTCGTAAATTTATACATTCTGTCTGTGTGTAACACTTTCATTTCCGGACGATGTTTCAAGAACATTTTGAGCTTATAAATGCATTGTAATTCTATATCAAAACTCCCTAGGACCTCTCTCACCCCTCTCAAAGTACCCCGCCCCGTTTGCTTTATCAGTATTTCTAGTATTACATGTCGCTAATTTTAGCACAGGGGCATGAGGAGAGTTATTGCGTATAAAACAGGTTCTCGGCGGACGTTATGTTCTTATTACATCTATTAGAACTGTTTAATTAAGGCTAAATAAAACAAACACCGTGGATTGTGTAAAATTTTACAATACCGAACATGAATATATACATGTATGTGACTTAATGATTGCATATAATTCGTTTATATAAGAGCGGCTGCGTGGTCTAGTGGTATGTCTCTCGCTTCACATGTGAGAGGGCCCGGGTTCGATTCCCAGGCGATTCACTATCTTTTTTTTTCCCCCCGAAATACTTTTTTTTTATTAATTAAATAATAGTATTCAGCAAGTGAACTGAAAAAATTACGGGGTGTGGCTTGTACAAACTCATAAGATCATCATTACAGTGTGTTAAATATTCCATATAAAAAGAATCTTCTATACACATAATAAAGAATAAGTAATCAAATCTTTATATACATATTGCCATATTTTATTTGCTTCGGTATACATGTATACATTAGCACAAGGGCATGGGGAGAATTATTACGTTTAATACAGGTTGTCGACGGACTTTCCATTCTTATTACATCCCTTAGTGTAGAACTGTTTAATAAAGGCTAAGTTATACGCTTTTCATTGTGTAAACTGTTGAGTATTGAACCTAGTGTCAAAAAGGTACTGAAAGAAGTATGTTGTAATGAAATATGTAGATATAATTTTCTTCGCAATGTGTACATCGCCTACGTGGTGTAGTGTATGTCGTTCGCTTACAATGCATGAGGTCCCGAGTTCGAGTACCGGATGCTCCGCGCTCTTTTTTTTTTCTTTTAAATACTTTTTCTCATATCTAGGCCTATATAGGCATTTTTTTATTTGCTTCAATATACATGTACATTTAACAATTCAACAAATTCAGTGGGTGGGGAGATCCGACCCCCCCGGAACTGGGCATGGTCTTTTTATATTGCGTTAATTACATGAAGATTAAAATAAATTCACTATTCATTATTTCATAAAAATATTATGTGAGAAAAATAAAAGGTTTAAAAGGATGTTTTCCAGCAGTTTAATTTCAAATACAATATAATCAATATGATTTTAATGTAATTTATAAAAGAAAATAGATAGCACAGCACAATAGACTATAATTAAACCAAATTGATGAACGAGATAATGAAAACGAACGTACCGGAATTCAACCTCTCTGTGGAATACTCCGCATGGTAAACACTGTATTTCGTTGGTTTACTTTATTTCAGCCATTCAGGGTATTTGAATTGTTTCTACATTCACTTTATATGTGTATATATACATGTATGGTAAATATGATGCTATTTACATTTGAGTAAGGTTAAAAGTCAAGGTCATGAACCACAGGCACCCCAAGATATCACATTGCTATAATAGAAAGTAGGTGCGTTTGTTTTAATTCATTAAACATGTTATCATGGTGTCATTAAATCATTTAAATGTACAAGATGTAAGGTACATAGGCCTAGAAAAAAGATATGTTTGTTTCCGCTTTCAAGCTGAAAAAATATAGGGTAGGTAGGTAGGCAATTTTTTTTTTGATTTTTTTTTCTTCTTTAATCAAAACATGAAAAGAAGTAACATTAATGACAAAAGAAATAGTGTTTTCAAGCATTTCTGTGACTTAAACGTATAGTAGAAAGGTGACCCAAACTTCTTTCTGTCTTCAAAAGCTTGCAAAGGTGGAGACTATAATTCCCTGGGTGAAATCTTGCACATCATCATCGACGTGGGACAAAAGCATTAAAAATAATATTTAGGGTTGGCACTATAAATTAGGGTCGGTCGGGAAAGCGGAAACAAACATATTTTTTTTCTAGGCCTGATTGTACCAGACCTGATGACTAATAAGCCTCAAGTTCAATGACTTTGTGAACTTGACTGTGACATGCTATAAAAGCTTTTTAAAACTTTTGCCATAACTTTTGAATCATAGAAGATAAGAGACTTAATATTTGGTATGAATGACAACAGATTCAATGACCTTGTCACCTTGATTGTGACCCATATGCTAAAAATAGCCTTTTTGAAGTGTTGCCACCAGGCTAGTTAGAATAATCTAAGTCTCGGGACAAGCCCTCACCACAGTTAGAATACCACCCATATACTCGCAATGTAGCAAAAAATTGCAGAATCACTTCAAAACGATTTAGAAGAATGCAAAAGTATTTGCACTGGAAATAACTTCAAAAATAATCATAACAAACCTTTCTGAAGTTCCATTTTCCTTTAAACCTAAAATGTAATCCAAATAAAGATGAAAGTTCAACTAAATTTCTCAGCATTTTTTTTCTTGCTTCAAAGGAGTATATATGATAAGAGCCAATTCTGGCCCCTAAAAATCAACATTTTATAATGACATTCAGATATGTTTAATTGATATTTATTTTGTGGAAGAGATTATATTAGAAATATTTTCAATATATTTTTCACATATATATACACTCACTAGCTGTAAATGACATGACAAATAATACCATTTTTTGCTATCCAACAAAAAAGCCAAAAATATGCCTTTTTCTTGATGTTTTTTCTTCTGGGAAACATAGAGCGCGGTGTAGAACATGCATAATTTTTCTGTCAGTAATTAGCATTGGATAAATACATCTTTGGTAAAAAAAATAAAGCTTGTTCATATTTTTGTACAAATTAAAGCTATGAATAAAGTGAAATAAAGATATTCATTTTAAGGGGCCAATTGAGACACTTATCATATATCACTCTTTACATGCCATATGTTTGCACTCGGAACTCTCTGGATTGTTTGTAGTAAATGCACTGAGTACGAGTTATCGCCCATATTTATTTTGCTACATTGTGAATACATGGAACACATTCTATCGTTAAACCAGGTCCGTAGGATATTTTTCATCATAACGATAGAACATTTTATCTACCACCAGGTGTGTAATGTTTCACAAACACATCTTGTTCACTTTTCATTTAGATTGGGCTCGTCAAACCGCACATGATATTCGGTGCGTCTAGGACTCTAACGTCACATGACGTTGTATGCATGTTGCTTTACCAAACCGAAGCCTAAACAGGGCTGATTTTAATGAAGAACCATTCTATTGTCCACTTCATGCATTTCTCTGCAATAAAAATTCAATTAATATAAGCAAAGAACATGGTACTTTCAATACAAATTAAGCCCTGTATTTCTCTAAAAATATGAAAGTTATATAAGAAATTCAAATTCATAAAAATGAATCATAAGGATCCCATGCAGTAAGAATACACAAATTCTTTTCCTCATATGAACTACTAAATGCCAATTGTGACGTCATTGACTCGTGCATTTTCTTGTATTTCCTTAAAAAGTTGCAGAATTAAGACATCATTTTTCAGTGGAATTTTCATTCAGAAAACATACTGTGCCACCGTCGCCCATAAAGATTTTGAGATATGTGATTTTTCAAAGCAATTTACTTAATATATCCAAACATTGTAGTGGGCGATGGTGGCAGAGACTATTTTCTAAAGGTAAATATCACAAAATGAGTCTTTCTCAGGCTTTTCTGCATTAAATTTAGAAATGTACAAAATTAATGACATCATATTTTAAAAACGCTCTTCATTCATGCCATATTCTTTAATGATTCATATTCTCTACTCAACTCTTGTTAGAGCCAATATCATTACTTTTTAAGAACATTAAATGACGCATTTCATGATGTCATAATGCATTGACTAGATGGGAAATTACGTCACAATTAATAGATACGTGGTCACCAACACTCCAAGTGATAAATACTGCATTTGCAGCCTAAACTGAGCAGTTTTGATTTTTCAGAAATTCTCAGGGCCAAATAAGGCCCAAAGTGGCTCTTGCTCTTTTTAGTACACAATAAAGCCCAAACTGTACCTTCTTCTTATCTAAATTATTCGTATTACAATGTTTAAAAAAATAATTAAAACATGTTTATTTAAATTAGCATTTTCCATCTTCATGATATTGGCCAATATTATGTATGTTGGCCTCTATCAGCATATTATTCTCAGTTTTTAATTAGCAATATATACAGGATAGCCAAAAGGAGATGGATAACATAAAGAGAATTGTAATGTCCACTAATGCCTTGGCTATGCAACTCACCGGAGTGGCTTACAAAATCAAACAAGAGGGAAAGGTTTCAGACGAAAAGTTACAAATGATCAATAGCATCACAGATTCTATTTCAACAAATATGTCTGACATCATGAAGGATATGAAAGTTGTGGAGGTATCTTTGAAAAACAAACAAGCCAGATTTGAAAACTTAAGTAAGGACCACGCAATATGCAAAAGGAAGCTTGCTGAATCAAGACTAGAGATAGATGAGATGACCTCTGAATGTAAGAAGTTGAAGGAGGAGCTGTCATCAAGCCAGTCCTTCTTCAACTCGCTTGATGACAGCATGGAAGAAGTAGACAAAACTTCAGAAAAGAAAAACAACAGTTCAGAACATCAGGAGGAGGATGCTGATACTCTGGCTGATACTGATAGATCTAGTCAGAAAGACCTGTTCACACAGTGAACACTTGTAACATTAGTAATACATGTTCTCTTACAGTCATGTATTTCTATACATATTCCATTGTGCTTTATATGAGTTGCACATTTGATCACAACTATAAATGTAAACTTGTATAACTATGCATAACGTTATGTTACAAGTTGTGTAATAATAATATTGTTTTTTTTTTATTTTCATTATTTTGATATTGAACAGTATGTTCTTAAGAGTATTGACTCATATTATTCAGAATCCTTTTCGTTTGTGTATTGAATGGATCAAGTTTCAAGTTGCAAACTTGTATATGGATACATGTTTATTAAACAATTCAAGTGCATTGACATTTTTTTAACTTTACCTTTTATTTGAATTGACCTCATGCACTTTTTCTTAAAATTCTGTATCGCTAAATTCAAAACAAAATGTTCCACATGTTTTTATAAAACTTTGCCAAGCCCAATTAGCTTTCAATAGTATAATTATATTATGTATTAAGCTCATTCAGTTCTACAGAATTTATTCAATGTATTTTTCCTCTCAAAGTTGGCGCTCAAACTTCATACACATATAAATTTCAAGTTCCATTACTAATAAATCCAAGGCTGACCATATATATACCATGGACACATCTCTAATCATATTTAGTCATAAGGTTTATGTTTTAGTAATTCTTTTGATTTCAAGGAAATTGTATAATTATTCCTTCCATGTCCTGTTACACAATCTTTATTAATAAATATATTGTAGATAATGCCAAGAACAAAGAAAAGATCTCAAAGGCAAAGGAAAGAAAAGGATCGGGAGCGAAAAAGAAAATCACTGGTAAAATCCCAATTCCAATTCCAATCTTGCTTTTTAGCTTACCTGAACCGAAGCCTCAAGTTAGCTTTTCTGATCACATTTTGTCCGGCGTCCGTCTGTCTAGCTGTCTGTCTGTAAACTTTTCACATTTTCGACTTCTTCTCAAGAACCTCAGGGCCAATTTCAACCAAACTTTCCACAAAGCATCCGTGGGTGAAGGGGATTCAAGCTGGTTCAAGTAAAGGGCCACGCCCTCATTCAAGGGGAGATAATTTGGAATTAATGAAAATTTCCTGGCATGTTGTAAAAATCTTCTTCTCAAGAACCACTGTGCCATGAAAGATTCTTAAGAAACTTATGGGGAAATATCCTCAGGTAGTGTAGATTCAAGTTTGTTCATATCATAACCCCCTGTGTTAGGGCGGGGCCACAATGGCCGACCAAAGTTTTACGTAGAAATATATATAGGGAAATTCTTTAAAAATCTTCTCAAGAATAGCAAAGCCATGATTGATCATGGGACTACTTTTGGAATCAAACTTTTCAATAATAAACTAATTCATACTTTTCCCTAGCCACAGTGCTCAGGTGAGCAATGTGGCCCATGTGCCTTTTGTTTAATAAAATTAATTTTAACAAATGTGCCATTCATATACAAAAAACTGAACAAATATTCTGCTTTTCAGGAAAATGGTGGACCCCCTGAAAAATTACCCAGACTCAAACCAACAGATTATACCTTAGATGCACGGAAAATTTCTATACTAATTGGAAATGATAACACGCAAATTCCTGATGATGTAATAGAATTTTCTATTCACTTAATGAGAGCATTCAACAAAACAAAGTATATTGGTTACTATACTCCTGCAGAATTACACTTCTTTGTCAACTCCAATGAAAGCCTGACTCCTAAAGAAATTATACCTCCAAATGAGTTTTCTATTAATTTTCATCCTCTGCCAGGGCACTGGGTAACCTCGTGTCAACTCCCACATCTACAGGAAATACATGTGTATGATTCTTTAATGTCAGATTTACATTTGCAACAAGTACTTCCTCAGATACAATTGCTGTATGGACATCAAGCTATGCAAAAAGTTTTTTATAAAAGAGTAACTCAGCAGTCATCTTTACCAATTTGTGGCATTATGTCCATAGCATATGCATTTTCGTGTTTTCTAGGAGAAGATTGCACTGAAATGAATTTTGATATTCAGCAAGCCCGTGAACATCTAAGAAGTTGTGTACTACTTCAAGAAATCAAATCATTTCCTGTAATCATCTGTGAAACTATAACATCCCCCATACAAATGGAAACTAACTGTGATGTTATCGCACAAAGAGAGTATTTACATCAACATCAGAAGGAAAAGAACAAGCATCGACAGGAAACATTCAGAGAAAAATTAAGTGACACCAAAAAATTACAAATTAAAAAACTTGACAAAGAGCGACAAAGGCAATATAGACAGAACCTAAGTCAATCTGAGGAAAAAGTTATAAAGCTAAAAGACAAAATAAGACACGAACAGCACAGGAAATCACTTGATGATTCAAGAAAAGCTCAAATAAAATGCCAAGACACACAGCAACACAAACAAAAGAGAGATACTCTAACTAGGAAGGAGACAGAAATTTTCAGACAGAAGAATACAGAAAATCGAAGAAAACGAAGAAAAAAATTAATTGAAACAGAGGTGGTAAGTCTGAAACAACAAAACAAACAACAGCATAGACAATACAAAATAAAGTACAACATAGACAACAGCGACAACAACTAAATGAAGAAAGAAAAGAAAAACTAAAGCAAAAAAACAAAGTTCAACACAAACAAAAGCGAGCACAACTCACTGAAGAAAAGAAAGAAAATTTGAAACAACAAAACAAACAACAACATAGACAAAAGCGAGAAAAACTCACTCAAGCAGAAAAAAAACATTGTTACAACAAAACAAACAACATCATAAACAACAGCGACAACAACTAAGTGAAGAAAAAAAAGTAAATCTGAAACAACAAAACAAACAACAACATAGACAACAGCGAGAAGAACTCACTAAAGACAAAAAAGAAAAACTAAAAATACAAGACAAAGTACAACATAGAAAACAACGAGAACAACTTAATGAAGAAAAAAAAGAAAAAGTGAAACAACATAACAATCAACAACATAGAAAACAACGAGAACAACTTAATGAAGAAAAAAAGAAAAAGTGAAACAACAAAACAATAAACAACACAGAAAACAGAGAGATCAACTTAGTAAAGAAAGAAAAGAAATGGTGAAACAACACAACAAACAACAACATAGACAACAAAGATCAAAATTAAGTGAAGAACAGAAAGAAACACAGAAACAACAAAACAAAAATCGAAAGAAAAAAAGTAGACAGAATAATGAAATAGATGTTGCAATTGCAAATTACAATTTGTCCAGAAGGAATGGTCCAGATTTTACATGTGTATCCTGCTGTCGAATGTTATATAAAAGTAATGTTATGAATTTCAAGAAAATCAACTATAAAAAACTTTGTGAATGGGAATTGCAGCAGTTTTGTGCACTTCATGTGCCTTTTGCTGAAAATACCTGGATTTGTAAACAGTGCCATAAATATCTGAAAAAGGGATCCATGCCACCACAGTGCCAAGCCAACCAACTATCTCTTGAACCTATTCCTGCACAACTGAATTCATTATGTTCACTGGAAATTCAGCTTGTATCCAAGATTTTACCATTCATGAAAATTGTTGCCTTGCACAAAGGAGCTCAACATGGGCTACATGGACAAGTTGTGTTAGTTCCTGCTGATCTGACAAAGGTCACAAACTGTCTACCTAGAGCCACATCTGACTCACATATAACTAGTGCTAATTGTAACGGGAACCGTTACAGATGTTCCCCAAACGCTCCCCAACTCCCTTTTGGTGCCATATTCCATGTAAGCCTTATTAAATAAGACAACATCTGTGCACGTGCACATGTGCACGTGCATGATGACCATACCTTCTTGTAGGAGGCCCTTATATCTATCTATGTTCTAAATCCCATCCTGTTTGGTTGAAAACCAAGGGAATTAAAGCCATTTCAAGTTTCAGCCAATCAGATTGCAGCACACGTGCATGCGCGTGATTTCATGATTTTTTTTCTCAATCATATTGTAGGATATCCCAATGCATGAATATGTTTTAAATTTCAAAGCATTTCGTCAAAAAACGGAGATATAGCAATTTAAAGTTTCAGCCAATCGGGTTGCAGCACACGTGCATGCGCGTAATTTCTTGAAGTTTTTTGTATATCATATTGCAGGATATCCAAATGCAAGACTATATTTTAAATTTCAAAGCATTTCGTCAAAAAACAAAGGAGGT
This sequence comes from Saccostrea cuccullata, assembly GCF_032062105.1. Lineage (NCBI taxonomy): Eukaryota > Metazoa > Mollusca > Bivalvia > Ostreida > Ostreidae > Saccostrea > Saccostrea cuccullata. The sequence goes on from NW_026923104.1 coordinate 14,625, forward strand.
TTAGCCATTTAAAGTTTCAGCCAATCAGATTGCAGCGCACGTGTATGCGTGTGATTTCTTGAATTTTTTTCCATATTATATTGTAGGATATCCTAATTCATGACAATGTTTAAATTTTCAAAGCATTTCGTCAAAAAACAAAAGATATATTGAAATTTTTGTTTTAGCCAATCAGAGCAAGGTGCACGTGCATGCGCGTGAGTTCGTGCTAATTTGACAGTGTCATATTATTAACACTATTAATATATCCTTATGTAATGAGTTTCAAAGCATTTCATCAAAAAATGTAAAAGTTATGGCTATATTAAGTATATCAGTCATTTCACTCACTTCACGCGCACGCACGTGCATGCGAATGCGCGCAAAATGACCTTCGTTCCGCACACCTACACTACACACCTATTAACCCTAAAAAGGTTTTAACTTAGTTGGGTGAACAGTTTCTGAGAACACTCGCGGACAAAAAAGTACCGGAGAACAAATAAGAAAAAAAATAATAATAATAAGAAACAGAGTAAAAACAATATGTTCCCAAACTCCGTTTGGGGAACATAATAACTAGTGCTAATTGTAACGGGGACCGTTACAGATGTTCCCCAAACGCTCCCCATGTCCCTTATCGTGCCTTATTCCTCTAAGACCTTTTATAAATATGCTAAGTATCCTAAGATTTCATTTAAGAATATAAAAGTTACAATGATATCAACTATCAACGATATATTGTTTAACGTTTTGCATGCGCGCACAGGTACATGTACATGCATATGCAAGATGATTATGGCATGTTGATTAAGCGATTAACACATCTTTCTATCCCACGAATCAAAGAAAAAAATACATATATAAATTTACCATTTTTCAAGCATATGTCATATTTTTAATATATCAATTCACATTTTATTCCTCTACTTATTTTAACCTCGGGCTCAAAGTTGGTTTTATTCCGACGACAAGGCAAGGTTAAAGTCGACTAAGGGTATCACGCCAATACCTAACCAATCAAAATGAACTTATTCAATAGTAGTTCCATACATGGAAAAGGGATTTTCCTTTCTGTTCAGAATTTTTTTTAATATTTCCTCTCAGGCCATTTTGACAACTCTGATACCTGTGCCTGGTAAATTTTATATACTTTGTAAATAAATATATAAAGGTTTTTTGACCGGAACTATTCATTTTTTCCAATGCATAGGGGGCTACTCTCTGGGTTTTACAAGAGATGTTTAAAAAGACATTCGTGTCAGCTAATGTGACCTGTATTGTTTAACACCTTATTAATATTTTTTTCATGAATGCAAATATCTGATTATTTTACGAAGGAGCGTACATGTATATTGACTTTTAATATACCGAAAATTGCTATTTCTGGGGATTGCGTAATTCTAAAAAAAAATTCAAATAAATTTCAAAGGTGAATTAAACAAAGGATGCTTGGTATTAAAATATTATTTCAAATCAGTAGAATCGAATGCTATTAACGACATCTGAATAAATAGGCTATAAAAGGCTTATATGCCAACTTTGGTCATCTGCACTTTAATTTTAAACACGACAGGATTTGTAATTTTTTCTGTATAAATTAATAATTTCTATATACTTTGGAAACTCAAATGAAATATTTTAATACACTTTCCTCGAGCTCTTTTCTGCAGTTTTCCTGAAATTTTATGTGGGTCCGAGGTGTTATTTGAGTTTAACAGTGATTCTCTACGTTGCCATTAATTTGATTTGTTTGTGTGTGTGTGTGTGGGGGGGGGGGGGGGGTTGGGGTGGGGAGGGGGGTTATTTTTATTCTTAACCTATTTAACGTTGGAGTTGAATCTTGTATCTTATTCCAAGAACTGAAGATTGATTGTGACATTTGGATGAAAGGTCAAGGTCATTAAAAACCACCACCTCTTTAACTTCTAACCTGTCAACCGAAATAAACTCTGAAAGGTGTTTCTAGATACATGTACATGTACTTCATGTTTCTTTTTACCCTTGGGTCAAGGACAAAGGTTAAGGTCGATTTCAAGTTCATAGGTCAAGGTGATTTTGGTAAATAGTTAATATCAACATTTTATTCAGGTTACCAGTGACCTTGACCTAAGTTTCAAGGTCAAGGGTAAAAAGATCTGCATGCTTCAGTATGTTACAAGTCTTGACATTTAGAAGTTCTTAATTCTGCATGAACATCAAACACTCAAGTATACTGTCTTTTAATACATTGTGTGCGGTCGCATGTGCATGCACGTCCATGTATTTACTTCTGATAGTAGTATAATGTAGGCAATCATTATATCTATTCATATTTGAAATTTCACCCTGTATTATTGAGAACCAAGAAAGTTGTAGGCATTTAAAGTTTTAGCCAATCAGATTGCAGCACACGTGCATGTGCGTGCGTTCATGATTATTCTTATATATCATGCTGTAGATCTTCATAATGTAAGACTATGTTCAAAATTTCAAAGGATTTTGTCAGAAAACAAAATAGATATTTAGACTTTAAGTTTCAGCCAATCGCAGCAAAGGGCACCTGCATGCGCGTGAGATCTTGCTATTTTGACCATGTCATCATGTCTATACTACTATTATATCCTTATATTATGAGTTTCAAAGCATTTCATCCAATATTTAAAAAGTTACAGCTAAATCTATTATATTGGTCATTTCACGTGTTACACGTGCGCGCACCTGCACGCACGTGCGCGCAAAATGACCTTCGTTCCGCACATCTACATAACATACCTAGTGACCCTAAAAAGGTTTCACCTAGATCGGATGAGTAGTTTACGAGAACACTCGCGGACAAAAAAGTACCGGAGAACAAAGAAAAAATTCAGAAAAAGTAAAAACAATATGTTCCCAAACTTCGTTTGGGGAACATAATAACTAGTGCTAATTGTAACGGGGACCGTTACAGATGTTCCCCAAACGCTCCCCAACTCCTTTTTGGTGCCATATTCCCTGTAAGCTTCATTAAAGAAGACAAACTCTGTGCATTTTGACTTTAACAACGTTTTCTCAGAAGGATACCAATTATATTCAAATTTTAGCATTGCATCCGTGCGCATGTGAATGCATGTGCGTTATGATCATATCATCTTGTCTACACTATCTACATATTTTAATATACAATATATTAAAGCATTCAGTCCAAAAGTATGAAAAATCACTAAATAAAGACTTCAAGTGTATTTTTCATTTCACTCGTTCCAAATGCACGCACGTGCGTGCACGTGCATGATGACCATACCTTCTTGTAGGAGTCCCTTACATCTATCTATATTCTAAATCCCATCCTGTTTGGTTGAAAAACAAGGGAGTTATAGCCATTTCAAGTTTAAGCCAATCAGATTGCAGCACACGTGCATGCGCGTGATTTCATGATTTTTTTCTATATCATATTGTAGGATATCCTAATGCATGACAATGTTTTAAATTTCAAAGCATTTCGTCAAAAAACAAAATAGATATAGCCATTTAAAATTTCAGCCAATCAGATTGCAGCACGCGGGCATGCGCATGCTTTCATGAAAATTCTTATATATCATGCTGTAGATCTTCATAATGTAGGTCTATGTTCAAAATTTCAAAGGATTATGACAAGAAACAAGAAAGATATTGAGACTTTAGTTTCAGCCAATCAGAGAGAAGCGCACGTGCATGCGCGTGAGATCTTACTTTTTTGACCATGTCATTTTGTCTATGCTTCTAATATATACTTATAAAATGAGTTTCAAAGCATTTTATCAATAATTTTAATAGTTACGTCTGTATCAATTATATTGGACATTTCTCGTGTTGCACGTGCGAGCTCTTGCAAGCACATGTGCATGCACATGCTTTCATGAAAAATCTTATATTACAGGCTGTAGATCTCCCTAATGTATGACTATGTTCAAAATTTCAAATGATTTTATCAAAAAACAAAAAAAATATTGAGACTTTAGTTTCAGCCAATCAGAACGAAGCACACGTGCATGCGCGTGCGATCTTGCTATTTTGACCATGTCATCTTGTGCATACTACTAATATATCCTTACATTATAAGTTTCAAAACATTTCGTCACAAAATAGAGAAGTTACGGTTATATCCATTATATATTGGTCATTTTAAGTTTTGCACGTGCGCGCTCTTGCAAGCACGTGCACGCAAAATGACCTTGATTCCGCAAATCTACATAACATGCCTACTTACCCTAAAAAGGTTTCACCTAAGTCGGATGTGTAGTTTACAAGATCACTCGCGGACAAAATTTTCCCAGGAAGAAAAATAATAATAACTAGAGCAAAGCTCGTTGCAAAGCAACGAGTAGGTCTTCCGTCCGGTTTTGACCGGAAGTGGCGGAAGTGACACAACAAAAGAAAGCAAGGAGCTTAAAAGTCTCCAGTGACTTTATAATTTCAATTTTGCATCAAAACCTTCAAAATAAGCCATTTTTTGCTACTTCCGGTTTGACCGGAAGTGACGACGACGGACGGAAAAATTACTTTTTATGCTTCCAGAGACATATGTAACCTCAAAACTTGTCAAGAACGGCAAAAAAACGCGTTTTCCGGCTACTTCCGGTTTGGCCGGAAGTGACGACGCCGGACGTATTTTGACGATGCCAGTAGATTAAGCTTGACATTTTGAACAACTTTGCTTCTTTGACCTCTTACAAATTCTTAATACTTTTTGACTTATGAAAGAAAAACTTTCGGCCCCTCTAGGCCCTTAAATTTAGGGGCCAGCCCTTTTTCTAACCTATCATTTGAAAGATCGTGAAATTTTACATTTCTTTTGTTCTATATGTTTTAACAAAATGTTTACAGGTAAAAAGATATCGTAGAAAAGGTGTATTAAATTTTGAAATTTGCGACTTGTCATTTTTCGAGCCATAGCCAGCGCCGACGTACTGTACTTCCGGTAAAAACGAAAGACGTTACGCATATCTATACACTTTGGTCTATCATACCTGAAAGTTTCATGATTCTATCTAGAGCCATTTTTGAGAAAGTCTGGAGACAACCTGACCCTTTAAAATTCATAAAATCGGCAATATTTCCAAACCGGAAGTGACGTCATCAAAACGGAAAAAAATGCATAAGGTTCAAGTAATGCTACACAAGTCCTGAAAGTTTCGTTGAAATCCATCGAGCCGTTTTCGAGAAATCGCGTGCACAAAATAGGTAAGAAAAAAAGAATAATAATAATAATAATAAAAGTGAAAAAGAAACCTAAGAATAACAAGAAGGTCTTCCGCTGAAGACGGAAGACCTTAATAAGAACTAGAGCAAAGCTCGTTGCAAAGCAACGAGTAGGTCTTCCGTCCTGTTTGACCGGAAGTAACTGGGAGTAACTTTCATTTTGTACAAAAATGAGTAATAACGCCCAAAAATGTATAAATCACCTTCATTTATGTTAATTAATACAAAAATAAGCCATTTTTAGCTACTTCCGGTTTGACCGGAAGTGACAACGACGGACGGAGAATTAATTTTTATTCCCCCAGAGACATATGTTACCCAAAAACGGGTTAAGAACGACAAAAATACGCGTTTTTCGACTACTTCCGGTTTGGCCGGAAGTGACGACGAGGGACGTATTTTGATGACTTTAATAGATTGAACTTGACATTTTGAACAACTTTGCTTCTATGACGTATTTCAAATTCTCAATACTTAATGAGATATTAAAGAAAACCTTTCGGCCCCTCTAGGCCCTTAATTTTAGGGGCCAGCCCTTTTTAAAAGATATCATTTGAAAGATCGCAGAATTCTACACTTCTTTTGTTCTATATGTTTTAACAAAATATTTCCAGGTAAAAAGATATTGTAGAAAAGGTGTTAAAAATTTTGAATTTTGCGATACGACTATTTTCGGGCCGTAACGAGCGCCGACGTGCGGTACTTCCGATAAAAATGAAATACATTCCGCAAATCTACAGACTTAGGTCTACCATACCTGAAAGTATCATGTGTCTATTTATAGCCGTTTAGGAGAAATCGTGCGGACAAACTGACCCTTAAAAAATCATTAAAATGCTTATAACTCCGGACCGGAAGTGACGTCATCAAAACAGAAAAAAACGCATAAGGTTCAAGTGATGTCACATAAGTCCTGAAAGTTTCATGTAAATCCATCAAGCCGTTTCCGAGAAATCGCGTGCACAAAATCGGTAAGAAAAAAAAACAATAATAATAAAAGTGAAAAAGAAACCTAAGAATAACAAGAAGGTCTTCCGCTGAAGACGGAAGACCTTAATAATAATAATAAGAAACAGAGTAAAAACAATATGTTCCCCAAATTCGTTTGGGGAACATAATAATAATAATAATAATAATAATAATAATAATAATAAGAAACCGAGTAAAAACAATATGTTCCCAAACTCCGTTTGGGGAACATAATAATAAGAAACCGAGTAAAAACAATATGTTCCCAAACTTCGTTTGGGGAACATAATAAGGCAGCAAAATTCGAATTCTCATTTCTCTACTAGGATTTTTACATCGGGCTCGGAGTTGATTTTATTCAGAAAGACAGGACTGGGTTCAAGGCGACTAGGGGTACCACACCGGTAATTGACCAATCAAAATGAACTTAGTCAATTGTAGTCCCATACATACAAAGCCGATTTCCCTTTCTTTTGAGATTTTTTTTTTATTTTCTTCCAGGCCATTTTGACAACTCTGGTACCTGTGCCTAGGAAATTTTATCTACTCTGTAAATAAATAAAGTTTTTTGACAGGAACTACTTTTCCAGGGCATAGGGGGCTACTTCCTGGGGTGCTTTTGAGATGTTTATAAAGACATTGAAAACACGTGGATTTGAGGATAGCCCATTTGCAGA
>NW_026923105.1:0-21197 GCF_032062105.1 Saccostrea cuccullata
TCATGGTTTTGCTGTTCTTGAGAAGAAGATTATTAAAGATTTGTCCTTTATATTCCTATGTAAAACTTTGATCGTTCCTACCCTATCCCCGGGGAACATGATTTGAACAAACTTCCAGCTTCCATATCAATATTACAAATCCTTGCTTTGCTGTTCTTGAGAAGAAGATTTTAAAACATTTTTTCTATATATTCCTATGTAAAACTTTGGTAGTCTATAGGGCCCCACCTATCCACGTTTTGAAACGAACTTAAATCTACACAACCTGAGGATGCTTCTGTATAAATATTAACCAATTATGGTTTTGCTGTTCTTGAGAAGAAGATTTCTAAAGATTTGTCCTTTATATTCCTATGTAAAACTTTGATCGCCCATTGTGCCCTCACCCTACCCCCGGAGTAATGATTTGAACAAACTTGAATCTACACTACCTGAAGAAGCTTCCATATTAATTTTTCCAATCCTTGCTTTGCTGTTCTTGAGATATTTTTTAAATTTTTCCTATGTAAAATTTGATAGTCTATTGGAGCCCACCCTATTCCGGGGGTACAAACTTAAATCTATAGAGGATGATTACACATGAGTTTCATCTTTCCTGGCCCAATGGTTCTTGAGAAGAAGATTTTTAAAAATGCCATGAATTTTTTACTAAATTCCAGAACTGATCTCCCCTTGAAGAGAAGATGGCCCTTCATCTGAAACCAAACTTAAATCCCATTCACTCAAGGATACTTTGTAGCACGTTTGGTCGAAATTGGCCCTGTGGTTCTTTAGAGGAAGATGAAAATGTGAAAAGTTTACGACAACGCCAACGACTGGCAGACAGCGGACAAATTTTAATTAGCAGTTTTCCCTCCAGCCTTTGGCTCAGATGAGCTAAAAAGGGATATATATATATATACTCTGTTATATGAAGTGCTGAGTTAAACTTAGCCTAATGTTTATAACCATGTTTTACATTTAAGCAGTGAGTTCAACTTCTGAATGATCTACAATGTATATCTATCTATTTGGATTATCATTAAATTAACCGCTACAATTTTCATTTACCGCTACATACACAAAACCGCTACAAAAAATTACATGATCGCTACATTTATATGTTTGTATTCGCCGCCTCATTGCCTCTCTTCGCTATCGGCTTATGTATGGACAGGCTGATTAAAAGTATAAAATAATATGTGCATAAGACATGATTCTCCTGCTCACCATGGGGAGGTGAAAGTAAGACTTCGAGCAGGATGGGTTTTGTTTTCAAATTTTTTATGCAAAATATATTTATTTGATTGAAATTTTAAAAGGTTTTAAAAACCGAGTATTGTTCATAAATAATTACACAGTCTTTACATAAATGGTAGAACTTTGAGGGCCATTTGCTGTGAGGTACTGTTCTCTGGAAATATCTTAATATAATGAATCATAATGAACTTATATTCAATTGCATCGCTGAATAATTCGATATGTAGCGATAATGACTTGACAATACTGCAGTATTCTTATTGACAAAATGTTTTGGTAACGATTGCTTAATTTCGAAGAAATGGTTTGAAATATCTTGCAGTACAGCTGCTACCCAAACTGTATCTCATATAACAAGATTTTAAGAAATCGTGACAACGTGATATCAAGTTTTAGATTTTATATCCTCAGGTTAATATCAGAGATGAAAGTTATTCTCTAGTGTAGTCATAGGCAATTTCTGTGATAAAACAAGCCTGATGCAATTAGTTTTAGTATACTTAATTTTCCTTTTCACGACGGCAAATTTCTACAAGTTGAACAATTGACTTAGGATCTTTTTGATAACGATTTAAACCTGCTATCTAAAATTTCTTAAAAACTCTGTAGGTAACTAAAGGCATTCAATTTTCAACAACTCAGATGAGAACAGAATGAAAATTATAAATAAATAAAAAAAAAAAACAGATATCGATCTCCAAAAAAACCTACAATCAGTACAGATTTGTGAGTACCTGACATAAAACATAGACCCTGAAAATTCCTAAGGTAGTACCAGGGCTGGAATGGAATGATCCTCGAAATTGAGTTGAGGTGTTTAATAACCTCAAGTGGATTCATAGGTATTCATATACTCCTTAGATAATGCTCCCTTCCGTAGGCATATGCTATCTGGCGAGAAATATCCGTAAGTTGAGAAAATGGACAGAAAAGGTACCTCGACCCCCTTTCTTTCGCTTTTAAAGCCAACACCCCGTGCACAACATAATATACACCCTGCATATTGAGATATACGAGGTGGAATGGCCAGATCAGTTTTCCAGTCAACACAGGGTATATGTCTGCCCAAATCATCACTGAACTTGCATTTAATATGTCATACTTAGAAATGAAACAAACATGCCCCCCCCCCCCCTGCTTCCTCTCCAAACAAGTGTCCTGCCATCATTGAAGTCAAAACAAAAACACACTCCTCTGAGAAGAGAACAAAACACCAGTGGCGTTATTGCCATTTTCTTTGTTCTGTTGTTCACTCTAGTCGATTTCTGCGATACTCTTATTTAAACACCTACGGTTGGTCGAGATGGATTAAGATTTTCTCCATAAAGACCTTTTCAAACCGTTTGGGTAGAAATCGTTCTTCCCGTTGCTCTCTGAAGCTCAGCATTAAGCTTAAAGCACTTCAAAAGCTATGCCACTTTGCAACTTTGGCCAAATAACGGTCCTCACTGACTGTCGTACACCTTGGACGTCCCGATCTTGGCCATCTTTTACAATTTTCTGCCTGCAATATCGGTTCCATAAATTTTGGAAAACATTAGGTCTTTCTGAAATGTGACGTTGCGTTTTGCGTGCTCCCAACATCCCCACTTCCCTGGAGCATTCATCCATGCTCATATAATTCCTCATATTGTCTTCGCCAGTTCTGCATATAAATACTGAAACTTTCTTATTTTCCCTGAAGAAAACCCTCTTTGATACTTTTATGCTCCCGTTATTCCACATTCTTTTTTAACGCCACGTATTTTCTCAAGCAAAATGCCGCAAAACTCACCAAACATGTTTTTTTTAAATCATGTTGATGTTTTTTCAGTTTCTATGGTGGCTTATCCCCCTCTCCATATATGCAAATTGGAATACAATCATTTAAGAAGCATTCTGAAAGGCTAGCTTGCATCAGAATACTAAATTGTCACTTTTATTTATCGGCATTGTGCTTGACCCACACATATTATATGTATATATGCTTTATATGTTTTTGTACCTCAAGTACCATTTACATGGTTTTTAGTGAATAAATTGAATTGAATTGAAAAGCTACAGAGTAATGGCATAAATTTACACATGCAGTCCCTTTTTTAGAACGAGTTAAAATACATGTCCACCATTTTCTAATGTGTTTGGGATTCTTAAATGTTAAGCAGTGTAAGCTAATGATTAATATCGCTATTTTACTAGACCCAGGAAGTGTAAATACCTGACAAGTAGATACTAGTATTGCACAGGTGAGCTGGTTAATGTGTCATGTGATCCAATATGAGATAATCATAGTTTCACAATCGATAAACTAGGTTTATCGGTTGTACTATAGTTTACAAACCGTAAACTATAGTTAACAACGTTAATCTATATTTCACATCTGTAAACCATAGTTAACGCGATAATCTATGTTTCACAACCGTAAACTTATACTTAACACCGAAAACAATCATTTGTGATTGCAAAACATAGATTATCTGATAAATACAGTTTCACGATTTGTAAACTATAGTTTACAAACTGTTAACTATAGTTAACGATCTGATAAATATAGTTTCACAATTTGTGAAACTATGATTAACAACTCTTAACTATAGTTTACGATTGTAAACTATAGTTTACAAACGTGAATCTATGTTTATCAACAAAATCTATTGTTAACGCTTTATTACAGACAGATAAACTTAAATTAACATTCGTAAACTATAGTTAACAACCGTTAAATATAGTTTTACAGATGAAAACTATACTTAACGAATCGTTAACTATAGTTTACAGTTTGTAAACTATAGTTTACAGTCGATAAACCTAGTTTATCAATTGTGAAACTATGATTTTCTCATTTTTGTGAATTTGGCGTGCCATAGACGTCATATTCAGTCATTGACAAGTTTTGTTTCCATTGCAATTGAAATCAACAATTTACATCAGCAGTACTTCATACAATGTGATTGGGTATTGAAAGGTTGCATCAAAGTTATCTGACTATGCTTTACTGACATTGGTCAATATTTTAATGAGCTACGAAATATTTTCTTCTCATCCATGGCCAGAATGGGAGAGCATCGTACATTGGCCATGGTTTGCGACGATGGAGGGAACAAGACTAGCCTATTTGTTTACATACGGCAGTACCACTGGTTAACGGTGATCCTGATAAATTTGGACCGTGGTATTGGACCCCTAAACTAATCATTAATATTGATATTTTAAAAAAAAGTTTCATCAGATTTTTTTTCAAATAAGATAATTATATGTCGCTGAAGCCCTTATGTTTTTAATTGTTTGTGTTCTTCCTGTGTCTGAAATTCTTGATATTTGTCTGTTAATACAATATGTCATTGAATGTATGATTCATATACTTTGTGAACGAGCCCGGCTCTCTGTACTCCTGAGTACTTTGATTATTTACTTTATTGATAAAATTGAGAACTCCTATGGTCAAATTAAATATGTGCTGAAAAATCTGGATATAATTTACTCAACCTGAAAAGTACTTTGATATTTAGGTGATCATCAGAAATACCCATGTGATGTATCAAACTCTGCCTCTGTCAATGATCTAGTAAATAAAATTAAGGAGAGGTATTCCTCAGCACCACATGTAGTTGTGAACTCGGCTGGCATCACTCGAGACAGGACAATGATGAAACTCACAGAGGAGGACTTTGACAAAGTAATAGATGTTAATCTCAAGGTAAGTCGAAAAGACCACCGAATGATTATTAAGTTCAATCAACAGGTACATATCTTTATCTTTCCTGAAATTAAAGTGTTCTTGATCTAACTCAGGCAAAAAATGACCATAACTTACCATTTTTTTTTTTAAATTTCCATCTACACTTTACATTCATCTTTTTAATCACCGTCACCCATAATATATGCCTATATGTAGATGTCTTATTTTGCAGGGAACTTGGTTATTAAACAGGGCAGTAGGAAAGGCAATGTTGGCAGACAAAGTTCCTGGCTCTATTGTCAACATATCAAGTCTTGTGGGAAAGGTAAAATTTAACCATCTGTCATAACTGGTTCTTGCCCTGAATGCTACCTAGAATACTAGACTGGCATGCCAGAGGTCCTGGGTTTAAATCCGAGTGAAGGCAAATCTGTCTCATGTGTGGCTCCAATATTAGGACCTGGGTGTATTGTAGTGGGTGAAACAGAAATTGAAATTATATTCTTGCAGAAATTTACCCCCAGGTGTTTCCCTCCAAATTAGAAGGGTACAGTGTGGGATAGTGTAATATGATAATGGTACTCAGTTCCCTACTAGATAAACTGTTTGATTGGTAGAGCAATAGACTGGCATGCTAGAGGTCAGGGGTTTAAATCCAAGCATATCGAGAAACAAACTTGTTTCTCTTACATGAATTTCACTTCAATAAAAACACAGTTACATAATAAATGATACTGATATCTTGGTGATTTATTTTATTGAATTACTGCTTTGCAAATACAGGGCAGGTTTTACCCTGCACTGGACTGAGGTGAAAAAAATCATTTATAAAAATTAAGATATGATTTTTCTTGACATGTAATCACAATATCAAAAATATTAAAGGTGAATTATTGACCATATTATTGGTAAATTCTTAAACATACATTCCTTTTGGTGACCTGATTATCATAATCATGGATCCTGGGACTTGATATTGGTAAAAAAAAAAATGACGTTTTGTCATAACTATTGTCTTCAAATTTTATTCATAAGAAATGTGATAATGTGTTCGCTTTGACTTAAATATAATTTGCTAGTGCATATTTATGTGGAATTCATTGATTTTTAGTACTTGTAATAATACAATTTTACCATTTTACTCTACTCCCTCTCATAGTCCGGAAAATCTGACGTTTTTCTGGCTTTTTTACGATTTTGATATTTTACAGGTTTTCCTGGCATGTAAAATATCAAAATCGTAAAAAAAGCCAGGAAAACGTTAGATTTTCCAGACTATCTCTCTCATATTTATGATATCAAATAGATTATGTTAATTTAGACAGGAAATATAGGACAAACCAATTATGCTGCCTCAAAAGCTGGAGTGATAGGGCTCACTAAGTCCATGGCCAAAGAAATGGGAAAGTAAGAGTTTAGTTATAACTTTAGAAAATGAATAACACATGCTTTTTACATTAACAATGAGTATTTGCAGAACCTCTGTTATATGTCAGTTAGCTAATAAAGATGTCTGTTCTAGTATTTGACTTTCCGAAGAATGATCTTTAAATGATAAGGTTACAATTTTTAGAGAAAGGTATGTATGTGCTTATTTGTAAACACTAAAAGAAGTATATACATATTTAGAATGTTTTAGTTTTCCATTCACAGGTTTAACATTAGAGTGAATGCTGTTTTACCTGGGTTTATCGAGACCCCTATGACTGATGTTGTCCCTGAACATCTCATACAAATGACCAAAATGTTGATTCCACTTGGGCGCCTTGGTAACCCAGAAGGTATAAAAATATACTCCGCTGGACTTTGGGTTTTTTTTTACAGTAGTTTATATGGATACTTGATCAATATTTTGTCTAATTTGGGAAAAAAAGTAAGGTAAACATATTAGCAGGGAAAGTTTCATATCTTTTGGAGGATGTACTTCAAAATTTTGATGGGTTGCAAGTTAAGATTCGAGTATGTTCAAAAATCCGTGTTATAATTTCAATAACGCAAATAAATTTGGATATTATTTATTGCATGAGTTTCACCTTTAATTTTTGTGAATTTCTTTTGTAGAAATAGCAAATACTTGTGCCTTCCTAGCATCAGACAAGAGTAGTTATATAACTGGTGCAACAATTGAAGTTACGGGTATGAATTAAAAATATCCACTACCAAAATAATTTGATATACAGTATCCAAGAATTTTCTACCTCAACTGTCTACAAACATTAAAAGATTATAACTTTATTAAAATTTGCAGCTTCTTATTCATGTAAGTATCTTCTTTGATATTAAATGATTGTGTCGCTCCTAATATTGATTTCTTTCCATTTGTAGGTGGCCTATTCATGTAATTAGGAGTAAGAACTGCAGATTAGATGTGATTGTCTGTGATAAAAAAGAATTGCCAGAATTAGATACAGGAACAGTGAACTAGGATGATACAAGTACATTTGTGACACTATGCAGAGTACATATAAATTAATTGCTATTCAGAGAGGACTAGTTCTGCCTCAAGATACACTTCCTTTGAAGCAGTTGACTGTTAGTCAAGTTGGGGGTGATCTTGTACTGGGATGCTGCTGTATGAAGTAGGAATCCTTATCTCTGCCAGAAATTTTATGGAGGAATATGGATTTGGGTCCTTCTTGGCAGGCTTCTTGGTAACTGAAGGAAGAAAAAAATCTAAGTAATTTTACTGAAGATACATGAACATAGCTAGGACACATGATTGTAGATCAATACTATTACTGTGTATAAGACTTGTTACCAACTGCCCACAAAAATATGTCTGGTTGTTCAAGTGTATGGCAGATGAGGCAAAACTGAACCTTTTTATGGACTTTAACAACCCATTGTATTTCTGTTGGGAGTTGGTAGCAAACTTATCAAGTGTTTTGCTTTGTTGAGGATCAACAATTGTTTAACTTATATTGAAATCCAAATTTTGCTACTAACTTTACAAAGGAATATTGACAGCAGGAATGTGAAGTCTATTACCCAATGACAGAATATCATTCTGATCCGATCAAGACAAAATAAATTTAAAATAAACACAGGTCCTAGGGTCGTGACCTTAGCGGAAGTTACATAAAACAGACCCAAAAATTCCAAATCGGATAAGTGAGTTCTGTTGACTTATTATAAACAATGCGTGCCGTAGCACCAATATACGGAAGCGTATTAGGGCCGCAGCAGTATTTTATTTAATTTGTTATAACAAATTGATAATTTGTTTAAACAAATTATTAATTTGTTATAACAAATTATTAATTTGTTATAACAAATTGATAATTTGTAATAACAAATTAACAATTTGTTATAACAAATTATTAATTTATTATAACAAATTAGTAATTTGTTATAACAAATTGATAATTTGTTAAAACAAATTAATAATTTGTTATATTATATAACTTTGTGAGATCCGGTAATCTGATTGGTCAATACGAAGTAATTATTTTTTAATAACGACCGCTGAAAGCGAATAATGACTCACACGAGCTGTCTCGTTTTCACTTTCGCTTTGAGACAAACATTTGCAAGTTGTAGGTGAGGAAAATTTGAAATATATAGTTAAGTGAAGAACTCTGAGACTGAGAATACAAAACAATTACAAGGATATCTATGAACATTTTTCGGGAATACTTAACACATACCATTTCATGGTTGAATTCGACTTTTACACTCGGTGAGCAGAGTTTTGACACTGTTTCCGCGATTACGGAGACTAAAGAAAATAAAGACAAGCATGCCATGTATGATTGTATCTTATCGTAGAAGAAATAGGTATTTGTATTTTGTCCGTGCATATAATTTCCTCTGCAAGTGTAAACGAGTGCGATTCTCAATCGGGGGGAGGGGGTACTCTGTTTATTCGGAGATAGATATTTTGCGTTATTATCATGCTATGGCGGGTTAAAATTTATTACCGAAACAAGTTCCCCTGAGTAACATTCAATAAATTCTTAAACATTTACATTCAACTTATTTATGGTTAATACTATCTCTGTAAACATTAGCAAGATATACATTGTATTAATAAATTTGGGAAAATATTATTATATAATATAATAAATATGGACTCAATGCACGGTCAATATGCATTTATAATGACCCAGGCTGACAGATATTGACCTCAGATACATGGAGTATATCGACCTCGGGCTAGCGCCCTCGGTCTATATACACCATGTATCTTCGGTCAATATCTCTCATCCTGGGTCATTATAAATGCATATTGACCTACACTGAGTCCATATTTGTATAATAACAAATTATTAATTAATTTAAACAAATTAGTAATTTGTTATAACAAATTGATAATTTGCTAAAACAGATTGATAATTTGTTATAACAAATTACTAATTTGTTTTAACAAATTATAAATTTGTTTAAACTAATTGATAATTTGTTATAACAAATTGATATTTTGTGTTAACAAATTACTAATTTGTTTAAACAAATTGATAATTTGTTTAACAAATTAATAATTTGTAACAACAAATTGATAATTTGTTATAACAAATTGATAATTTGTTATAACAAATTAATAATTTGTTTATACAAATTACTAATTTGATATAACAAATTACTAATTGTTTAAACAAATTATTAATTTGTTTAAACAAATTATTAATTTTTTATAACAGATTATAAATTTGTTATAACAAATTAGTAATTTGATAAAACAAATTACTATTTTTGACAAAATTTGAAATGTATACAATCTACGAAAGCCAGATCAAATAAAAAATCCTAGTTTATGTGGGATTTATGAAAATAATTTGCAAATGTCAAAGTTTTTGGCAAAAATAAGGCTTTAGTGGGACCATTGAGAGCTTTTCCAACAGGCTCTTTTTTTATTATTATAATAAAAATTAGTTGCATACAGAAGAATTGAATGACACATTAGGAATTTAATATCAAATTTCACCAAGAGATACCCACTCAAGAATATTGTGGGTTTTTATTTTTTCTTTAGTTTTCCAGGGAAGTTTGTTACGGAATGTATTTTTTCTTGATAATTTATCCGCAAATTCATTTGGTCAAAGGTGCCTCTGTTGCTCAAAGCTTTATAGGAAACTATTGAGGTTCACCACGGTAGCAGATCCAGGATTTTCAATTGGGTTGAACAGTAGACATAAATGCCTGTCGAAAAGCAATATTCAAAGTAGATCATATCACATGTAAAAAAGAATCCAGAGAGAGAGAGAGAGAGAGAGAAGGGGGGGTTAAAATGAACAAAATCAAAACACAAACTAGAGATACTGTGGGCAATGAGCTCTCTAAATGATACCCCCCCTCCCATATGCTTATAAAGACAAAGTCCATGTTTAGCTGTAGCCGGGAAACCCAAAATATGTGTCGGATCAAAAAGTAAAATAGGAGGTGCAAAATGGTAATATGTTATGTAATAAAGATTCTGTGAAAGTTTCATTAAATTTCACTTCGTGGTATAGGAGGAGTTGCGGATAAGAGATGGGTACTCCAAAGCGTAACAGACGGATGGACGGACATACCGATTACAGTATACCCTCCCACTTTTCAAGCGGGGGAGGGGGGGGGATATAATAAAACAATTTAAATTGTAACATTCTTTTGCATGGCTCAAACAAGATAATATTTTTCCTAGCATACGAATTGGGTGATATGACTGTGCAGAGTCGGAAGGGGGTGGAAGGGGGGGGGGGGGAAGGGCACGTATGGACAAACTTTTATTAACGCTTCAAAGAACAAGCTATAAGGAATAGAATCTAGGACCTTGATGCAATTCATCATGACATTGTTTGAAGTGAAAACTCTGAGATGCTAGAAGAAACATATAGGTCAACTTTGCAGACTGTATGCTTATTGTTTCACAAATTCAATATTTCAATGATTTCTAATCTGATAAAGATTCAAAATTTCTGTGTACATGTCAAATATCCAAAAATAGTAATTTGTTATAACAAATTATAACAGATTATCAATTTGTTATAACAAATTAGTAATTTGTTTAAACAAATTGATAATTTGTTATAACATATTACTAATTTGTTATAACAAATTAATAATTTGTTATAACAAATTATCAATTTGTTTAAACAAATTATTAATTTGTTATAACAGATAACAGATTATCAATTTGTTTAAACAAATTAGTAATTTGTTATAACAAATTATCAATTTGTTATAACAAATTATCAATTTCTTTAAACAAATTAGTAATTTGTTATAACAAATTAGTAATTTGTTATTACAAATTATCAATTTGTTTAAACAAATTAGTAATTTGTTATAACAAATTAGTAATATGTTATAACAAATTATCAATTTGTTTAAACAAATTATCAAGTTGTTATTATACAAATATGGACTCAATGTAGGTCAATATGCATTTATAATGACCCAGGGTGACAGATATTGACCGAAGATACATGTAGTATATCGACCGAGGGCGCTAGCCTGAGGTCGATACTCCATGTATCTGAGGTCAATATCTGTCATCCAGGGTCATTATAAATGCATATTGACCTACAATGAGTCCATATTTATCATATTATATAAATAATATTTTCCCAAATACATTAATACAATGTATATCTTCCTAATGTTTACAGCGATAGTATTAACCATGAACAAGTTGGATGTAGATGTTTCAGAATTTATTGAATGTTACTGAAAGAACTAAATAATAATAATAGCAATAAGTTTTAACCCATAGCATGATAATAACGCAAGATACCTATCTCCGAATAGCACAGAGTACCCCCTCACCCAGATTGAGAATCGCACTCGTTTGCACCTGCAAAGGAAATTATATGCACTGACAAAAAATAAATACCTATGTCTTCTACGATAAGATACAATCATACATGGCATGCTTGTCTTTATTTCTTTAGTCTCCGTAATCGCGTAAACAGCGTTAAAACTCTGCTCGCCGAGTGGAAATGTCGTATTCAACCATGAAATGGTATGTGCAAAGTATTCCCGAAAAATGTTCATAGAAATCCTTGTAAATTGTTTTGTATTCTCAGCCTTAGAGTTCTTCACTATATCTTTGAAATTTTCCTCACCTACAACTTGCAAACTTCCATGTTTGTCTAAAGCGAAAGTGAAAACGAGGCAGCTCGTTCGAGTCATTATTTGCTTTCAGCGGTCGTTATTAAAACATAATTACTTCGTATTGACCAATCAGATTACAGGATTTCACAAAGTTATATAATATAACAAATTAATAATCTGTTATAACAAATTATCAATTTGTTATAACAAATTATCAATTTGTTATAACAAATTATCAATATGTTATAACAAATTAATAATTTGTTTAAACAAATTAATAATTTGTTATAACAAATTGATAATTTTGTTATAACAAATTAAAAAAAAATACTGCTGGGGCCCTAATACGCTTCCGTATAGTATACCAATACACTTGAGATAGGACGCAAGAAAAACATATCAAATATTTTCTTTTTTAATATATGCGGTAATAGCGAATTTATGCTAAGCAAGGGAAATTTTGTTTCTGATTATACACTTTTGCCTGCTTTCGTCAATATCATCTTCAGGAGCTGTAAAATATGACAAAATCAATCCAAATAATTTTTTCTGACGATGTGGTGCAGGTGGACTCAAAATCATGCAATGTATTCAAGAAAAATAAAAGGTCACGACCCTAGGACCGTAACGAATTTAGGGCCTCCGACGATATATCAAAAATATTAATGCCAAGTTTAAATAAACACCGTAATAAAGACTGACTGTCAAGACATTTTATTTCTAAAATACTTTTTACATTGACAATTTAATGTCCTGTAAGGATGTACATGCATTAAATGCGTAGCAAATATAGAAAGCAGTCACAACTCCGTTTCTGTCATATTCTTCAAAACTGTAAAATTTCCATCTACAACAAGTAATCCTATCTTGTAATCATATAATTCTGTAAAATATACATGTGGTAAATATACAGAGATGATATCAATAAATATGGCACTCTTTCCAATTTATTGGAGTTTCATTTAAATTTGTTGAAATATAAGCTTATGCCAGACCTCTAGGAAGATCAATCCTCATGTTTCCTCCATCTTTCTTATCCATAAAGTCTTGTTCGTGTTGAAGTCTGTCAGTTTGTCACCTTCCAGCCTAAATGTCCCCCTAAAGAAAATAAAAGTCACAATCAAAGGAAAGATCAATTCATTATATCTCCTTTAATATTTGGATCCTCCAGTTAAAATAAGTACAAGTAAATCTACTGACAAAATGTGGAACTATTACTAAAACACTAGATATATATTTCTACATAACATTAGAAATATTTCTACAAAACATTGGATATATACATCTACGTACTGAGTATGTCCCTCCTTCATGGTCAGTATGGGCTTTTTAAGGGCCACGCTGTCCTGTAGTTCCAGGGCACTAACCCCTGTTAGGGGCCAGCAATTGCCCGTCTCATCACATACCTCCCATTTCGGTGACCCAGAATCTGAGGATAATTATATATAATCTATATATATACTAAAAAAGTGTAGTAAATACTGGGTAATTAATGAGATGTTTCAACTTCCCATTGAGAATAAAAAACCCACTATATTTGTGATTATACATTGAAAACTATTGAAAAGACCAATTGAAATTTTATAAATTGTGCAAAGTCTTGCTACACGTGTATGTACGAGGGTTGTCCCGTTAAATCGTGGACAAGTTGTCTAGTTTGAAAAATAATCATCACTGAGTTCTGAAATTTTCACCACTTTTTAGTAGATAAATTATAAATATACATAGCAAATTTCAAATAGATATATGCATAGGTAAACAAATTGTGATATTTTATGTTATGTACTGTATCGCCCTACGGCGCACGGATGATAACGTCAAAGTGTCTAAAACAGCGTCACGTTTCATCTTTGCTAAACTTAAAGTTGGATAAGCCCCACTTAAATTTAGAAATTTTATTGATTTACATATGTGAGTATCTATAACCAGTTAGGAAACCAAAAAGGCACACTCACGCGATCTTCTGAATATTTATTAGCAAGTTACAGACAGTATTCTCACCATCAATCAACTAAAAGAGAATCTCACATCAACGGTCGACAGTGACAGCATCCTTTGCTATCACAAATGGCAGTCTGTCCATGTTTTGTACTATCTGGGGACTCGACCACGAAGACTTCACTAAGAAAACTTTCATTTCATTTATATACTAAAGATCTGGTGACATTTTTCATATTTTCTTTCTTCTGTATTCATTTAAAGTCTCTTAAGGCATCATATACATCCTAATCTATCTGAACTGCTCTCCGGTGCGCCGTAACGTCATAAAAAGTCGCCATTTTTCGTGTATTGTGTTTATTATACTTTCCCATTTCAAATGCTCGGGAAACTGCCAAAAATTAACCAAATGCCTTGAAATTTTAAAAAGGCGACAGAATTGATTAAGGAATCGAATAAGGATAATTTTCATCCTAACCTTATGTATTGAAAACTTTTATTACGAATTTTAAATTCTTATGTCTTCTCTAATATAACCTTGCTATTTTTACCGTGCGCCGTAGGACCGAACCTTGTGCATATTCAAGCAGAATAAAATCTTTATTTTTGAATATATATTATCAAAAACAATTTGATTCACTTAAATATGATGAATAAACATTTACTGAAAATTTCAGCTTAGTGCGCCCATTACCGTACTTTTCGAGAAAAACGCTTTTTCCACGATTTTATGGGACAACCCTCGTATATTTACTGAAGATTCCTTATTATATGCAGGGAATTAATTTCCGCAAAAATTCACGAGAAGCGTCACTTGCGAAAAAATATTACTCACGTTTATTTATATAGTGCTAAAATCTGTATAAATTCTCCTGATTAAACTTCCATTCGCGAATTATAATTCTCGCGGTTTGACGTTAGACACCCAGTTCGCGATAAAAAGTATTCGCGAAAAATAAGGAATTTACAGAATTTGATCAGAAGTCAATATCTGTTTTTAACTAAGGAATTACATCCCCTCTCCCCCCTTACAATATATACTACCAAATTCTCGGTGTAGGCCCCTATAACTTTTTAAGTCCTTCTTTTAAGTAAAATAAATAATGTTTCATCATTGATATAATGTACAAATGATTAATTGTTACCAATTAGTCCTTCCAAATCAATGAGTGGAGATTCTCTACAAAGGAAAAAAAACGGTTATAAATATCACCGATTACAAGAAATACATTAATAAGGCAATTTTTTTCTATGCCCCCTCAAAAATATATGTCTTGAAAAGTATTATTTTTGAGATAAGGCTTCAAAATAATTAATCAACAGACACATCTCTCAAACTTACGCAACATCAATGTCGAATCTTTCTTGATCTCCGTATCTGTAAACATTCAATTCATGTGCAGCGAAAGGTGAACGCCAGCATACCTGTTTTAAGGAGAAATTTAGAAAAAACTAATGTAATCCATAAAAGATTATATCTAACTAGTCACTATATAAAAGTGTGACAAAAATGTAAATTGCGCCCCCCTCCCCTAATTTTTGATTGACATTTATATTTTACTGAACAATTTACAACACAGTTAAAAAAAAGAGTATTACATTTAATACTACATGTACAAAATAATAAATGAGAAAGAAATCCCCCCCCCTAGTTTTCCATATTACATGTATAGTCCTTGTAAATCAATTTTAATCTGACAAGTTTTAACAAACAATATGATATTACATAAATGTTGTATGTTTGAATAGAGTACAAGTATTTTGTATATGAAAAAAAGTGTGAGCCTCAGGGTAATTTCTGCAATTTATCCACCTATTTACCTAAAATCTTTTTTTTTTTCTTTTCCAAAAAAAAAAATGATAACAGGTCCATCCTGTACTAACACAAAAACAGAATTATAATTTAACATGTTTCAAGAAAAAATTTGAATATCTCTCCATCTGATGAAACCTGCCAAGGAGCATTCTGCAGATGTGCCTGGTTGACAGGGATGCTTACTCCTCCACTGCACCTGATCCAATCTCTGATGTTTTTAGATATCTGTATTTACACTGCTGTTTTAATGGTCATTTGAGCTTGATTACTGTTCATTATCTTTAGAGTTCATTCAGAATGTCTGATTGCATTTCACAGTGGTTAATTTTCAATACCTTGACTAGCCTTCCTCCATCTTTGTTGATGATGACAACCCCTTTTTCATCTGGACCACCATCTTGATCATCATAATTCCAATGTCTGCCTGCAAAAGTGTTTTAAATAATAAAGGTATCACTGCATCAACATTAAACCAATATAATTTGAAAAAATTTTTATTATATTTTTTTTATTACACCCAATCCAAATACATATATAAAGAAAAGAGCATCAAAATTTACCTTGTAATGTAAAATTTGAATTGTGAAATTGTTACATTCAATGGTTAGTTTTAAGTTTCTGTGCCACAAAACATTGAACAATGGCCTCCTGTTTACCTCTCCTTACCGGTGTTCCTACAGGTAAAGCTGCGTACCCTGAGTCTGGCGAGGATTTGTAGAACAGTAGGTTCTCCTGGTCAAAGGTCCAGCGGTAGTATTCCTTTTCTCCAGTGTCCAAAACAACAAGGACATACTGGGACTCTAAAGCAAACAAGCAAAATAGAAGGACTACAGATATTTTACCAACATTTGATTTAGTCTAGCTACCATGATAGAAAATTTGTAAAGAATCATTGTTTAGTTTGTAAGGTATGCCAGGGCATCAATAATAAATATGTACGAGGGTTGTCCCGTAAAATCGTGGACAAGTTGTCTAGTGTAAAAAATAAATATCACTGCGTTTTGAAATTTTCACTATTTTTTTAGTACATATTTTAGTAATATGCACAGCTTTCAGATTAATATATGCATCAATAAACACATTATGAGATTTAATGCCATGTATTGTATCACCTTAAGGCGCATGGATTATAACGCCAAAGTGTCTAAAACAGCGTCACGTTTTATCTTTGCTGAAAATGAAGTTGGATAAGTCCGACTTAAATTTAGGAATTTCATTGATACACATTCTTTAGTCTCCATAAACAGCCGAAGAACCAATTGACACCCTCATGCAATCTTCTGAAGATTTATCAGTTTAAGTTACGGACAATATTCTCACCATCATTCAACTAAAAAAAAAATCTCATATCGGCGGTCTACTGTGGCAGCGTCTTTTGCTATTACATTAGGAGTTTGTCCGTATGTTTTGCACTCCCAAGGGGCTCGTTCAAAAAAGAATTCGCTAACAAAACTCCCATTTCATTTGTATACTTAAGATATGGTGATATCTTTACAATCTTTTTTCTTCTATGGTAATTTCAAGTCTCTAAAGGTGTCATAACAACATCAAATTAAAACGGAACTGCTCTCCGGTGCGCCGTAACGTCATTAAACGTCGCCATTTTTCGCGTGTTGTGTTTACCACTTTCCCATTTCGAATGCTCGAGAAACTGCAAAAAATTAACCAAATGCCTTAAAATATTTACAAAGACTACAAAATTTTATGTTGAATTGAATTAGGGTAATTTTTATCCAAATCTTATGCATTAAAAACTTTTATTTTGAATTCAAACTTGTGTTTTCTTTAATAAAACCTTGGTTTATGTCCGTGCGCCGTAGGACAATACCCCGTGCACATTCAAGGATAATAATATTTTTATTTTTGCCTATATCTTATAAAAAAAAGTATCATGCACTTAAATATGATAAATAAACATTAACTGAAATTTTCAGCTTAGTGCGCCCATTACTTTTCGAGAAAACGCTTTGTCCACGATTTTATGGGACAACCCTCGTACACTTAATTTGAAACATAGGATAAACACATGCTGAAATTTATGCTGACACAAGATAGAGAAAATTTTAAATCTATTTAAGATTGAAAAAGAAGACCTAAGTCAAAATTAAGAGCGTACGAAATATTAACTTGTTGTGAACTTGACAATCATTGAATCAATTAACATGTTTTTTTATTTGTATTTGTTCTTATCAACGTCATTTTCTTTTTCTACAAATAAATTTTATATTTGGCCAAACTTAAGCATATTACCGGTTAGTATACATGTATATGTAACCCCAATATCTCTGAGCCTTATAGATATAATCCCCCAATACTATGTGATAAGTAAAAGACGTGATCACCCGTGGGTATAAGACGGATGGATTGATCTATAATCTTTCCCTTTATTATCTTTCTTTTTGAAACTCTATTACCCGACATGCCCCCGTGTCCCCAGTTCCTATGCAGAGCTGTTTGTCGGTGATGACACCGTCCCAGCTGGAATTACACGTCATAGCAGAGGTTATGGGAATGCGTAGATGTCGTAGTACAACATTATCACCAGTTCAATCAATTTCTATAAGTTGTATGTGAGGATTAATTTATGCGCGTAAGCACATTTAAGGGTAGTTGTTTGGTCATAGTATATAAGAAGTTGGTCAAGCGTAAAGCGGTCATCGACGAGCAATAATCAACCAGATTTCGAACACGCTTTACCTGGAATGAATGAGTCAAATTCTAGTCACGAGGAGCGGGTTATACATGCATGCTGCGCCTCAAATTGGCCAAAGTGGACGACCTTGCTTGACAGAAAATTCGCAAGATGAATTCACTACTCAAGATGCACTGGATATTTTTACAGACAAATTCGATAGGGCGCTTAGACGGCAAAAGCAAGAAATCGTCAGCGAGTTGAATTTAGCTCAGAAGTCAACAGAAAAAAAGGTACCTGACTTTAGATATCAAGGCAATAAAATTCAGTTTGAATTCAATCCAGAAAGGGACATTGACATTAAAAAAGTATTAAACCTGTTAGAAAATAACAGATTAGAAGCGCCTAAAGAAATTTTGAATTTTACTATATCTCATTTGAATAAAAGGAACAAAACTGTTCGCATAGCGGATAAATATGGTTGGGACGTTGTACGAGTATGATGATGATCCTCTTACTGACGACGCTGACGATGCTACTAAGCTTCGACAAGCTATTTTCAGAGCAAAGAAAAGAAGCAACAAGAAGAAGCCTTACGACAGAACAACACGTGCTTATCCTGGATGAATCAAATTGCAGACGCGTACAGTAAGATTTTTGATTTTGATGATTGGTCAGTGGGTGATCACATTTTCCAGTTTTTAAGTAAAAAATGGGGGCCATTTGATTATGATTTATTTGCAGACTGTAAAAATAAGAAAGTAGAAAAAATTTATTCCAGATTTTGGAATCCTGGAACATCAGATGTAGATGCTTTTGGGTTTGATTGGTCTATAGGTAATAATTGGATAGTACCTCCTGTTAATCTGATTATAAAAGTGATTAAACAATTGATTTTGTGCAAAGCAAGAGGTACTCTTCTTAATCCTAAATGGCAGTCTTCACCTTTTTGGCATTATTAGTTAAGCCGTTTTCTGGAAATTTTCAAAATTTTGTTAAAAATGGCTTGAATATCACAAGCCTCGAAACTTTTTTAGGACAGGATTTCATGCAGAGAGTGTGTTTGCTGAACCACAGTTTCAAAGTAATGTTATTGTGCTTTATATAGAC
Organism: Saccostrea cuccullata; assembly: GCF_032062105.1. Lineage (NCBI taxonomy): Eukaryota > Metazoa > Mollusca > Bivalvia > Ostreida > Ostreidae > Saccostrea > Saccostrea cuccullata. Next base: position 19,429 of record NW_026923105.1, read on the forward strand.
TGTTCTGATTGTTGAATTTTGTGTTTATGCTATGTTATAACAGACAATGATAATGAATGTATGTTAGCCTTTATGGGGCTTTTGTAATGAAAAAAAAGCCCGGATGGGACAATTGTAATGAAGCCCGGATGGGGCAATTATGATGAAGCCCGGATGGGGCAATTGTGATGAAGCCTCGATTGGGCAATTGTGATGAAGCCTCGATGGGGCAATTGTGAATAAATTTTATATTATGTTGCATACAATTGTTAATGAAGCATTATGATTAAGATTACAGATGTGCTTATTAGATTTTATCAAGAACGGGCTCAAATGTTGATCAAGAGACATAAATGTATATATATTTAATATGAAGTAATTTTATTTTTTTTTTAACTTCAGCTCACATTTAGTTCCTCGCATTGAAAGACATTAAAAAGATTCAAGATCCTAGACTCAAGGACACGGTACTCAAAATGAATGATATAGTAAGGCACAGTAAAAGTGATAACACGTATAAAAAATACAGAAGCTATTTTTACAGTTTAAGTCCTGGTGCGCAAAATTTAAATTTCTTGCATTACCTGCTACACCATCTTCTGTTGCAGTTTATTTGTCTTATCTTATACAAAAACAGTCTTCGGCTGCATTCATTAATGCGGCATATTATAGTATTCAATGGGCACATCATATTAATCTTTGTAATAATCCATGTGCAGACAACCTTGAAAATTTGATTTTAGAAGGAGGGAAGAGATTGTTATCGAAACCTGTAGTTAAGAAGGTACGTATTACACCTGAGATTTTAGATAAAATAATGGATAAATTTCCGCAGTTACAAAATTTATATCATTGAGATTGGTATGTATGTTGTTATTAGGTTATGCAGGTTTCTTAAGATATGATGAACTTGTGCATATTCGAATGTGTGACATTAAGTTTCATGAATCAGGTTCACATGTTGAATTCAGAGTTAAAAAAAGCAAAACGGATATTTTCATGCCAGGTAATATTGTTGTTATAGCGAAAACAGGTAATAAACTTTGTCCTGTTTCATATTTTGAAAAATACATATCATTTGCTGGTCTTGCTTTTCAGTCTAATGTTTTTATTTTTAGAGAGGTTGCATTTTTCAAAAAGGACAATGTTTATAAGTTATGTAAATCAAATAAACCTTTAACATATACTAGAGCTAGAGAGCTTCTTCTAGATGCTCTTAAAAGTGTGTGTGTAGATTTTAAAGATTGTGGTGTAGTTGAGATGCTAAACGTTAAAGGAAAACATATCGAAGACGTCTTGATAATTACAGGGTCTAATGACATTATCTTTATGTGAAATGTACGCATAATTATACTTTTAAAAGTAAATTTATGGTTTTGTTTCATTTACTGTCCTTTTATTGAAAATCAAAACGAAAAGCCAAGATGTAATTTAAATAAAAAAAGCAATGTAACTCACAACAATTAATTCTTACTATAAGCACTTTTTGGTTATCAATCTATATAAATTGTACTAGTAATCAAGTTGCACTCCGAACACTCCTGGCTTACCCGTAGAGACAGTGAGCGGCGGTAACAACCCATTGGTCGGACACCAGAGTCCCTCCACAGAAATGACCGCGGTCATTCTGAAAACTGACCTGCCAGGGCCACTCACCATCCAAAGCTGGTTCACCGCCCACCACTCTAAGGCGCGGATCTACATGGCGTGTCTGAACCCGTGTTATTAGTCCGCACTTGTCTGTGCCTTGAAACAAATAGACAGATAACTAGAGCTGAACTCGTTGCAAA